>NC_070593.1:5017208-5066090 GCF_027409825.1 Scomber japonicus
TGGGCTGTTGGATGAATGAAACCGGGCCACGCCTTGGACCACCACACCCTACATGGGGGGGGGGGAGGCACATACTTATCACTTGACCACCACAGACCAATACTGTCAGGTCTGAAGTTCTTGGTCTCACTGCTCGAGGGACCCTATATACCAGGCTTAACCCATGTAACCCACTCCAGAAGCACTGCCTTCCCGGTTACCGCAGGGTCAAGGAGGGGTCATGGCCAGCCGTGATATACACTGCCTCCCTGTCCCCCCAGTCAAAACCCAGATGTCTCCCTCGGGAATGACCAGGACCAGCCACGTCAGAGCGGTGCTTTCCCAGCTACAACCAAGAGGAGGAAGAACCGGGGGGGTGGGGGGGGGGGGGGGGCAACTGTGATCAAGCAATGCCTCCCTGCTCCCCCCAAGACATCCTTGGCATCTTTAAGAGCAATATCATGTGTCCCATACACCACACAGCCCCAGGAATTGACATTATAATCACTGTAAAGCCGTCAATGGCCCGTTGTCAGTGTTGTGGCGGCTTGGTCTTTTGGGCTGTATACTCTTCCTCCTCCTCTTCTTATCCCTCTTTTCTCTACCCATCAACCCGTACTTTACGTATTTGATCCAAGCAGGAAACGTTATGTAATAAAATCTAACTATGGGTGTTGTAGATGTGATACATGGACTGAAAAAGGCCTTGGGTTTCACACAAAATAATTATGTCGGAGCCCAAGAGTGGTCCCTGAAGGCATCATAATCCAGATTTACAGACCAGACATGATGAAAATAATTTGTAGATCAATCAATAATGAAAGTTGTAGCCTGAATTGTAATTGTGATAACTGATAATAAAAATAAAAACTTTTACTGCGTGGTTTTACAAAAGCGGAGAGTTGTTTGTTTTTTGTAATGTCTGATCTAACGTAATCCTAATTTGTATTAATTGAGTCGTTTGTTGCTGTTTTTTTACAGACTGATAAATCTTAATTGAGAAGTATATAATATAAATGACAGAAGATTGTTGTATAATTCATGAATGCAACGGTTGGTTGGTCAATATTTTATAAAAAATACTCAAGACTCAAGAGTGGTCCCTGAAAGCATCATAATCCAGACATAGGAACCACACATCATGAAATGAACTGGTAGATTGATCAATAATGAATGTTACAGCAGAATTGTGTTTCTGACTTTTCCTTATTTTTTTACATTTATCAAGTAAAATATCATCTTACAAATGCGGAGAGTTGTCATCTTTCTTAATGTGTAATTTAATCTCATGATCAAATTTTATCTAATATAATCCTAATCTATATGAATGAAGTTGCTTCTGTTGGTTTTTTAAACAATCTAATACATTTCAATTAACCAGATGCGGAAATAAACGTCAGAATTAATCATGAAATTGATCATAATATAATATAATGTAATAGAGGAGACCGAGGGCAATTGTAACAGGGGGCGATTGTAACACTCTGACTTCCTGCATTAAATCTAATATTATAGTCTTGTCCTTATTAATAAAAACATTTGAACTGCATTATTAATTAGAGCACATATATATGTCTGTGAGTTAAGACAGAACAAGTAAAAAGTGTTACAATTGCCCCCACTCTCCCCTATAATACATTATAATAAATTATAATATAATATAATATAATCTGTATGAATGTATTTGTTTGTTTCTGTTTTTTAAATAATAATAATACATTTATATAGGGCAGCAATAAAGTTAATATCAAACCTATTTAAAATGATTATAAAAAACAACAAAACAACACACTAATAGCACATGGTAGCTCAGGAAATAAATCACACTTTTGAAGCGATTAGTCGACGCAGATAACGAAAGAAAACATGAGTTGATCTTGAAAATAATGGACGTTTTTAAATGAACGCCTCTTTTATGTCGGAGCCAGCGAGCGGTCCGTGAACGCCTCCTAATCCAGCCCAGCCGCTGAGTAGCCATTTTGGGTCCCCACCTAAAACTAGACAGAGCAGCTTCACTTTGGGCCGCCGGAGATGGAAGAAACCGAGCCGACTGCGAGTATTTCACCCACTGAAACCTGCTAAATCCCCTTCAAGAAACATCGACGGGTGACATTAGACGCCATGGCTCGTTGCTAGACTGATATATAATTGTGAACAGGGAGCCTAAAGGGCGATATTTCTTTTCTTTTTTCTTTCTTTTTCTTTTTTTTGTGTGTGTGTGTGTGTGTGTTGGAAGTGGCGACCGACACCGACACCGACAGCGCCTTAACGGTTCGTTTAGTTAGCTTCACTGACTCAAACACTCACACGGACAAACCGGGACTTGGATTTTAACGGTTGATTACGGAGTGTACGAGCCATGTAAATATAGAGTAAAGGATTTTTTTTATTATTACTATTATTTTTTTTTTTCGGTGTCTTTAACACGTCCGGTCTTTTTGGGTTTTGAAAAAAATTGTCACGATCCATGCTGAGACTGTTTCCTCGGAGAGAGCTGCAAAGCAAAGGCAATAATAATCATTTTTCGGCTATTTTTTTGGACGTCGGCGGAGGACGGCTGGTTATTAAAAAGGACGGACGAATTAAAAAAAAAGATGTCAACAAAAACTCCTTTGCCAACCGTCAACGAGAAGGTGACGGAAAGTGTAAGTATATGTATATATTTTTTAAAAGGGTTGTTTATCTGGCTTATTTATATGTAAATTGTTTCTTTGTAGTTTTTATTTTTTATGTGATTGTTGGTAATCAGGACGTAGTCAGGATATTTAGGCCCAACCACGGACAAAAACTACAGGACTTTGCCTGCTGCTGGTTGTTCTGGCAGGCAACAGTAGATTTCTGTCCCCGGCCCGCTGATTGGCTCCACGCAGCTGTCACTCAAACGTTTCAACCGTTCAGCTTCCAAATATGGGCTTCGCTAGTACCCGCCCCCTCGTGACCAAACAGAATCTGCTGGCTGAAAAAAAAAAAGGGAAAAAAGTGTCGTCAAGGCAACAATCAGAGCTTCCGGTTTAGGATTTTTCAAATTATGACAAATCTGTGAAATCTGTGTTTTTATTGTTTTAAACATTAAAGAGCCTCCGAAGATAAGATTAGATAGATAAGATAAAAAATACTCTTCTTTGAACAATAATGTGTGTCTGAAAAAGTTGAATGACCTAAATTACCCTAAAATCACATCATCTGCTTCTCCCTTATTAAACATCCAGAATCTAAACATGTTTAATCTCATAAAAATAACAGCTGGACACTCCTGTTAATCCTGTTCATATTCTGTCTCAAAATTAGTCTCTACACCAATTACCATCAGTCATTAATACATTTTAGATTAGTCTTATGGAAAACAGACATTTACAATCACTATTTTATGGTCTGGGAGAACATTTTATAGAATATGATGAATGCAACAACAAGTTTTTGAATTTTTTAATGAATACAGGTCAAATTTGGACATTTGCATATATAGAAATATGTATCAGCTGCACACAAACTAACATTTTTGTATACTGTGAGTCTTATTAGGAAAAGTCTGGCTAAAAGAAATGTGTATAGGGTGTTTTGACAGCTCTCAAATGTAAAAATGGGTCAAATTTGACCCAGATCAGTATGCAAGGGTTGAGTTTATTCTCAGTGTTTGTGCAGTGAAGACACACCTGTGGAAGTTGAATAATAGGGTGGGGTATCGTTTAAAAACCTGTGATAGCAATACCAATCCAAGTACCCTTTAAAGTGATACTGAAACCAATTGGCTACTTTATTCGATGCCTATCATGTAAATAGAAGTGTTAGATAGCATAAAAAGCCACAAACTCCTCCACATATAAATGATTTGATTTTTGCACAAATGCATTGTAAAGGTCTTAAAATACAGAATGCTCAAAATCAGCATGTGGGTCACAGCGTACGTCTCACATACTTATAAATCCATCTGTTCTGATGGAAGTCGCTGGTTACAGGGAAAAGTTAGCAAACTAGCACACAAACCCTGCCCAGTAGAGCTAGCCATTTTTCAGTTCAATAAAATCTAATATTTAACGCACTAAAGATGAGTCATTAAGTCTACTAGTAGAAAAAGCTCGGCACACTGCAGCTCCTAATGCAGGTGTAGTTTTAACTGCTCTTCTTCAGACTTGAGTCTATACCTGCATGGGGAGGTACAGCGTATGGATGTTTTCCTGCTGTTAGTTATTTGGTCCAGCTCCTGCTTTTTTTACTCCGCGCGTCTACTACACAACTTTCTAATGAAGTCTACTGACTATTGATCTTACCTGAAGTAACGTAGTGAAGCGAGTCATGTTGGCTTTGTGAACACAGTGCATTTCTCCACCCATAAGTTTTCTCCATGTGTAACCAAGTGTTAAATCAGATTATCAGTGTTCTCTGTTTTTATTTGGTGTTACAGACGTGTTGTGTTGCCACACTTCAGAGCGTTTAGGTGGCATCTTGGCTGCTGAACTCAAACTCACCGCGTCTTCACCATCACAGACTTCATATTTTCTAGCTTTGGGTGCAAAAAGTATCGATTGCAGGTATTGTTTGACGGGAGACGTTTCGATTGATTCCTGATACCCTGACCTATTGAATATTGGACCACCTTTGCCTCCAAACTAGGGCTGGGCGATATAGATAATAAACACAAATATCACAATATATTTGACCAATTACCTCTATATCCCAACAACATTGTAGGTATGACTATCAGTTCTTTCACAAGATATTTACACAATGAGATTCTTGATAGATAATCACAGTCTGGTTAGTTCAGAACATCAGTTTACTGTAATGCTGCCTTTAAAACCAATAAAAGACACTTATGCAATATCATTATTTATTCTAAGACCATATCTAATCTCATATCACAATATCAATATGATGTTGATTATATTGCCCAGCCCTTCTCCAAACTAGTTGTGATGTCATAAATCTTTCCCCATTAAAATCAGACTCACAATGAGCTCAGAGAAACTTTCCACTTTGAGTAAATGAACGTAAGAACAGAGTCTGCACAGCGAGGCGGAAACGTCCGACTGAAGGAACAAGAACAGAACCATATTTTTAAGTGGACCGGGGGACTTTAAATAATTAACTTACTGTCTAGCTTTTTACTTTCACACAGAATGTAAAATGTTAAATATATTTATTTAACGTCCGGATGAAACAGCATTTTGAGAGTATGTAACATCAGCAGTACATGAGTCTCTAACAGGCGGGACGTAGTCTGAATTGAGGGTTGAAAAGTAGCTGAAAATTTCCTTTCAAAGCACTAATCCAGGACTGAAATGGTTAATCTGTCATTTTAGGCTGTAATATGTCAGAAGATAGCGAGATATGTATATGTATATGGATATGTGTGGCCTTTTTACACCAGTTGATTTTGTAGATTTGCTTGATAGATATGTGGGACCATAAATTGCGCAATCTCCCTTTAAAATAGCTCTTGATTGAGTTTAATTTGACACCTAATGTTTCACCCTAGACGATTAAACTCATTGATATTCACTGATTGTTTTGGTGCTACAGGATATCGACTCTTCTAAAGGAAATGGGGGTAAATGAGGCAAAGTGAGCTACTTTAATCGACTAAATAATATATGCCATTGATCCAGAGCGGAGCTGTAACTCACCTGTAGTTAGCTGGAGGTTAGCTTCTCTTCTCCTAAATATTTACCTGCTGTTTTTGCACTTTTTCTCACATGGACTTTTGCGTTTCTATTCAGCAGTTAACCCTTTTTTTAAATTTATTTATTTTTATGCAACTTCAGCCTCGTAACGTCTATCGTCACTAGATCTCCTGACTCATCACGTTAGCAGGCGGCAGAGAGTCAGCCGGAGATAAGACTTAAAACTGTACAAACAGAGCGCAGAGGTCGATAAGATGTGGTGAACTTTTATTGATCCTTTTAGGGGGAAGAAAAAAAAAATGGTGCCACTTCAGTAGCTGTTAAAGATTTAAAGATTGACCAAAGTGGAAAGACGACTCAGCTACTGTAAGCAGTAAAAGAAAACAGTCAGGCTAACGCTATCAATCATTTTCATATTGATTTAAAAAATACATTGATTAGTTCAGAGTAGTTGCCCAATGCTCAAGATGACGTGTTTTAGATGCTTTTAGTCCAGCTAACAGCCCGCTAACCAAAGATATTTACTTTACTGTCATAGAGGACTAAAAGAAAGCAGAACATATTCACACTTAAGAAGCTGGAAGCAGACAATTTAAATTTATTTCCTCTAAAAAATGACTCAAAACAATAAATCAACTGTCAGAATAGCTGGCAGTGTTCATGTTTTTAATTTTTCATGCCAAAAAATGCCAAACCCTTTTAACGGTTAAGTCTTCAGAAATGGGAAGAATCAGCTGTTTTTCTTTTCCCCTACATCATGTTTTGGGGCTTTGAACTGTTCCTCTGACAAACTGAGACATTTCAAGACAATAATAATAATAACTTTATTTATATAGCACCTTTTTAATACATAGTATACAGTTCAAACTGTAATAAAATAAGAGCAAACTAGTACACAAAGTAAAATTCAACAGCCTAGATGAAGATAGAAACATTAAGAAGCTGGGATCAGAGAATTAAAATATTTATTTCCTCTAAAAAAATAACTCAAAACTATAAATCAACTGTCAGAATAGCTGGCAGTGAACAGGATCAGCTAGTTAGTTAAAAGATGAATTAGAAAGAAAATGAAACAGCAACTACCGTTTAATTATTTTCATTTTTCATGCCAAACCTTTTAATGGTTAAGGCTTCAGAAATGGGAAGAATCAGCTGTTTTTCTTTTCCCCTACATCATAGTAAATGGCATTTTTTTTGGGGGGGGTGGGGGTGTTGAACTGTGCCTCTGACAAACTGAGACATTTCAAGATAATAATAATAATAACTTTATTTATATATACATTATATACAGCTCAAACTGCAATAAAATAAGAGCAAACTAGTACAGAGAGTAAAATTCATCATCCTAGATGAAGATAGAAACATTAAGAAGAGATAAAAGGCTGAAAAGTGAAAGTTTAAAACACATTATAAATGTTCTTCACTGGCTTAAACAGGCTCACTTCACTGTAATCAGCTGTTTTATTGACCACGTGATTAGTTAAAGTAAATAAAGGATAGTGAAAGTAAATGTTAGCTGCAGCTTTAATACTAATAATGATAATAAACCACAGTAGAGGAGATTATGATGGATTAAAGGTTTTATTTCTACACAGCCTGATGGGAACTTTATTAAAGACTGTTCAGTTTGTGATTTTTATTAAATCTATCTTGAACTGCACTGTAACTTTTAATGAAGCTGTTTTATCTGTCTTGTTCTATTTTAGCTTCATTTTATTTTCAGTTAAATACTTTAAATCTTTTTTAAATGTATATTTTTGCCAGAAAATGTTTGTAGAAATGTGTTATACAAATAAATGTGCCTTGCCTCTAAAAAGCTGCTGAGGAGAACATAAAGAAAAGGAATAAAAATAAGAGTGATAAAAATGTAAAAAAAATAAAATAAAATAGAAATAATAAGGAAAAAAAGTTTATTAAAAGATAGAGTAAAAAAAAGTAGGTTAAAATAGATTAAAAAAAAAGACAAATCAAAAGTAAAATGAAATAAAAGAGACAAAGTTGAATAAAAGCTAGACTAAAACTGGGTTAAAAAAGAGATCAGAAGACAAAAGACACAGAAGATAAAACTCATAGAATGATAATAATGAATAAAATAACATTTTAAAACATCAAAACAAATCTAAATAAAAAAAAAGACTAAACCATCCTTCATCTAAAGCCAGGCTGACAGATAAAAGAGAGGCAGGACTCTGTAGACACATGGCCAATGAGATGCTTTTGCTTTGAAAGGATAGCGTCTGACTTCCTGGTTTTGCTGTCTGTCACCGGCTTGACGTTGTTCAGTCCTGCTCTCTCTCTCTCTCTCTCTCTCTCTCTCTCTCACTCACTCACTCACTCACTCACTCACTCACTCACTCACTCACTCACTCACTCACTCACTCACTCTCTCTCTCTCTGGTTATTATCGGGGCTCTGAGGCTCTGAGAGTTGGGGGAAAATCTGGTGTGGTGGGAATCTCTCTCTCTCTCTCTCTCTCTCTCTTTCCCTCTCTTTCTCTCCCTCTCTCTCTCTCTCTCTCTATGGGCATCATCAGTGTTTTCCTGTTGAAACATGACGGGCTCCCAGGCGGCAAGGAGACACCGCAGCCTTGTGAGTAACCGCTCCACTTTTAAAAAAAAAGGAAAAGAAAAGAAAAGGGAGATCAAATTAGAAAACAAGGCATTACAGGAAGTCGTCAGCCGGATGAACAGGAAAAGAAAAAGAAAAAGGAGGGGAGGAGAGGAGGAAGGATTTGTTAGTTTAAGAACATTTAAAAAACAACTTTTCTTTTATAATCAGCTGTTAGTGGAAGATTGTTTTTTTTTGCGTGTGTGTTGTTCACGTTGCTGTGACCTTAAACCTAGCCGATGATATTTTTATCTCAGCTGCTATCTGCCGTGGAAGTCCTAAAATATTCTCTTACTGACTTAAAGTGTGTCTGTGCACCTTCTTTTCTTTTCTTAGCAGGAGGAAAGAGAGAGAGGGAGAGATTTAAAGAGACCTTACTCTTAACAGTGTGAATAAAATATACTTGGTAGAGAGAGATAGAGAGAGAGAGAGGTTGAGTTTGTGGTGCTGGTGACCTTGTCCTACCTAATAGTAACTTTATCTTGCGTGGTATTCCTATTTATAATTATATCCTTAAAGGAGACCTCCATAGTCTGTGTAATATCTGCACATGAGCTTATATAATTAAACATAAATGTGTGATAATGAGGTGTTTTTTAAAAAGTTGGATTGGAGCTCTGTGGATGTGATGTTTTTCTCGCTACTTTATATTCCTGTTCTTCTTCTTCTGTCCTGGATTTAATTGTTTGTATGTTTGTATGACAATCTGCACTTTTTTAATTGTTAATTATGAAGCCGCATCAGTGTCGTTTGCAGGGGTAAACGGGGTCAGCTTTGTAAGGGCAGGGTGAGTGGGGGTGGGGGGGTAGGGGTTGAGCTGGGGCGGGGCAGATCACAGAGAGAGAGAGAGAGAGAGAGAGGACACTGCCCTTGTTTAATGAAGCATTGAGGTTAGGCTAGTCGATACCGAGGCCACACCGAGTATCTATCAGTTTTTTGTTTTTTTTTAATGTAATGTAATGCGTATGGCTCGGTGGAGGGGGTCGACACATGCCAGCAAACAACCCTCCCCACCCCCCTCCCTAAAAAAAAAAAAAAAAATCAATGTCCATCACATTGGTGGTGCTGTCAGACAGAGCCTCGATAATAGACTCCAGCTCATCTTTAATCAAGTTTTTACTGAACATTTAGATCATATAAGATGAGATTTATTAGTCCTACAGTGTTACAGCAGCAAGTGGAGAGCAAACATAGAGAGAAGATATAAAGAATAACCCTAAATAGTTGTAAAAAATGTAGTAAAATAATAGTAATATGATGTAAAAGAGGAATATTGGTGTAAATAGAATGATAATATACCTGAATCTGATGTTAATATTGCAGATTTAAAGGGTTAGGGTTATACTATATGTATACTTTACTTACTTACTATACTTATATACTTTTACAGCCTGAAATCACACAAGTATATTCAGATATTGTCAGTGATGAGGTCCCGTTAACTCTTTAGAAATCTCAGTCAGACCTTTTTTTTTTGTAATAGTAGACAAATATCATTCAACAGCTGTTTTTCTTTTATCTTTTTTTCTTTAATCCAGACAGCTGTTAATGGGTTGACCCCTCTGTCACTTTCACTAACCTTTTTTCAAACCCTTTTTTTTTTTATATGCGTCACTCTATCTACTCTCTGCTTTACATCCTGTTTTCAGTTTTAAGTCTGAGTGCACCACCACAGGATGTGAGTGTGGCACCACCTGCTAAACCACATAATGTGAAATTATTATATGCCTTCTTTTTAAAAAATGTTGTAGTTTGTGCAAAAAGTTGGTTTAAAGAAGACAATAAATGATGAATACAGTTTGAATTTGATGTATTTGCTGAATAGTTACCCAGCTGTTATCCAGAAAAAAAAGATTTATATTAAAAACAAAACAAACCAGGATGAGAAAAGGTTAAATATGTGAGTTAGAGGAGAGGTCAATAACTCTGCAGTCTGCTCTCAACGCTGTTCACATTTTTTCAATTTTACTTGTCAATGACTCGAGTGTGAATGTGACCTTTTTTTCATTTATTGGTGAGAGCCAATTTACTGGGGAACGTCTCTCCAGTTCAGTCCAGTCCAAACCGGCCGAGCAGAAAATGTTCATCAATCTGTTACCAATGTGAGGTCGTTTAATAGAAGAGAAGAGAATAGAAAGCTTTATGGTAATTTATATATTAGATATAATGAGATTACAGGTAGTACTCCATTTGTGCTTTAAAAACAGATTAAAAAACATGACACACCCAACTAAAAAAAGATGATACAATAAAAAGATGACAGATAAGATGCAGCTATGGTAGCGTGATGTGGATGGTATTACACTTGAATAGAATAAATAAATAAAAGCAGTCAAGATTATAAGTTAACTTGAGTTTATCTGACAGATTTAGCTGCTTGTGATATTTATCTTAAAGCTAAAACAAGTTGAGATGAAATTCATCTGCAGCAATTTTGATAATAATTGATAAAAAAAAAAGCCCAAAGTGAATCTCTTCCCACCTCTCAAATGTGAAGTCCTTTTTCTTGTCTTGTGTGATATGAAACTAACTGTTAATTGGATAAAACAAGCATTTAGACGACTACGGGAAGCTGTGATGGACATTCTTCACTATTTTCTAACAGTATACATATAATTATAAACCAGTTAACGGATTAGTCATCAGAGAATTTGTCAGATTATAAAAAAACTGTAATTTGTAAATGTAAGTGTGAGTGAGTGTCAGTAGTGAGTGATAGTAAATGATCTCGCTGGTGTTTGGTTGTTAAAATGTTGAAACTGCCCTGAAACCAGAGTCTTTCTGCCACCTGTGTGCTTGATGGATGAGAGCTTTCTTTTTTCCTTACAGCACTATTAATATCTTTTTTTTTTTTTTTTTTTTTTTGCCCCGCACTTCCTAAGCGGATATGTCAGCGTGGGTCAACATGAGTCACCGCTGATGCATGTAGACGTTTCACAATAATAACGATTCTGCGTCATCTATAATAATGATAATAATTAAAGCCGCAAGCAGCGATGAACGGGCCGTCACCCCCCCCCCCCCCCCCATGCATGTCGCTTTACAGATACAATAGGGCTTCTTCGCTCTGGTCAGTGCTCGGGCTCTAGTAATAATGATAATGATGTGTGTGTCCTTTTTTTTTTTTTCTCCTCACAGCACACGTCTCACACCAATGGGCGTCAGGAGATCAGCGCGCGCTCCGGCCGAACCGGCGTGCGGACCCGCAGCTCCGAGGAGCCGCAGCAGCCCCACGTCGGCAACTACCGGCTGCTCAAAACCATCGGCAAGGGAAACTTTGCTAAGGTCAAACTGGCCCGACACATCCTCACCGGGAGAGAGGTGAGAAACACACCAGACGCTGGCTGAGTGGAGATAAATCAGGTTCACGTTATCGTTACATCATCATTAAATATTAAAGATGATGACATGGACGAGTGGAAACAACAACAGCAGGAGGATGAAATATCTGCAATGGTTAACCCTCCTGTTGGGCTCCTGGGTCAAATTAACCCCATCTTTTTTGACTGTTCCTCACTTCCTCACTTCTTTCCTTCTCTCCTTACTTCCTTCCTCTTTTCCTCCTTCCTTCCTTCCTTCCTTCCTCATTCTTTTTTTCCTCTCCTTACTTTCTTCCTCTTTTCCTCCTTCCTTCCTTACTTCCTTCCTTCCTTCCTTCTTTCCTTCGTTACTTCCTTCGTTCCTTCCTCATTTCTTTCCTTCTTTCCTTCCTTCCTTCCTTCCTTCTTTCTTTCCTTCTTTCCTCTTTTACTCCTTCCTTCCTTCCTTCCTTCCTTCCTTCCTTCCTCATTTCCTTTTCTCTCACTTCCTCCCTTCCTTCCTTCTTTCTTTCCTTCTTTCCTTCCTTCCTTCCTTCCTTCTTTTCTCCCTTCTTTTGTTCCTTACTCATTTCCTTCTTTCCCCACTTACTTCCTTCCTTCCTCTTTCCTCCCTTCCTTCTTTCCTTCTTTCCTCCCTTCCTTCGTTCCTTCCTCATTTCCTTCCTTCATTCCTTCCTTCCTTGACCTGAGCACAACAGGAGGATTAAAAAGAAGGTCAAATTCAAATCTACGCGGAGCAGATGTTAGATTCATGTGATGTTAACCTTTAATATTAGTAGAATAAAGATGATAGAATGATAGTTTGTATTAAAAATGGTCAAACCCAAACTAGAGATTCATAGTTTTTCTATAATAAATCCAAATATAAGTGTAGCAGAGTAGAATAATGAAGTTTAAACTCATACAAAATCTCATTAATAACATAAAATCTCATTTAAAATACATTGAACCACCGTCTGAATGTCAGCTTTAACAGTTAGAGTGACAGATTTATGTCAAAGTTTACCAAATATTGAGATTGAGTTTTCCTGAATCAGTGGTTTAGTCTGACTTCCTCGCCTTCAGTCAGCTGATGAGCTCCTTTCTGAGCTTTTGATTGGCTCACGTGGCTGATTATTGAACGTCAATTACTTCTGTGATATTTAACAGGAAGTATCACAGAATATTGAAAACTGAGGAAAACCCAAGCTGGTTAAGAAATATCAGAAAAAAGGTCAATTAACATCCACTAATAGTAGAAGTTAGATGTTTGATGTTATTGTTATTGAGTATTTGTGTTTTTAATTGGCAAACAAATTAAATCTCAGTAAATAGCATGATCAGCATGATTTATTCTACATGATTTCCTGTAATAATAATAAAATGAAGCTGAGCCAGAACACGCTAGATAACATTCATAATATTAAATAATACATAAAGTTCATCTATCAATATTTAAACACACAGTATCTGCTGTTAAAATCTGAATCTCTTCAATTACATGTTGATATTTTACACCAATATTTGACCATGTGAATAATTAAAGGTTTAACACATTGTGAGATTCAGTGTTTGACCGCCTCTCTCTCTCTCTGTCACACAGCTGATCAGTTTATATCTATCAGTGATTTTGATAGAGAATCACACAACATCATGTCCTATTGTACCTAACACATGAAAATATAATGTAGCAATAATGATGGAAATGTTATTTTATTGGTAGTTTTGAGTCTCTTTAGTCTCTCCATCTCTAAGTTACTATGGCAACTAGATGGCAGCTGTTACTCAAACTAACTCTAGTTTGCTTTAGTCATTTTTTAGTCAATTTAAGTCTCTTTTTATTCATTTTTATGACTCTTTTTGGTGGTTAGATGTTATTTAATGTAAAGGTGAAATGAGCAGAACAAATTAGGTTGATATAAGCTGTGAATTGAACCTTGATATTTACTGAAATGTGTCTTTTTCTTTGAGTATTGAAAAACAGAGAAGTACCAAAACTATATTTGATTCTTTGATGAATAAGTTACTGATGTTTGAGTCTTAATTCAGCCAGTTTTTAGTTATTTTACTTTGGTCAACTTGTTGTATAGCTGCTTGTAATTAGGGGACATTTTGGCTTCTATTAGTTGGATGACAAACAGGAGAAGTGTGCAGTGATCAGTGTTCAGGCTCAAAATAAGGTTTAAAATAAAGGTAAAAAGCACTGTAACAGAACCCTGCCAGCTTTATATAGCTGCAGGTTCATGGCTGTAAACCTTCATTGGCAGTAATGGATGTACACAGGGAGCGCCGCCTCTGCCCAGCATTTGATTTGTTCATAATTGATGAGAGAGAGAGAGAGAGAGAGAGAGAGAGTCTTTTAAACAGAGTGTGCGACATTAAACTGAATCCCCCCCCCCGCTGATTCTGTTATTTATTATTTGACGTTTACATTTCTTCTCTCAGTGAGGATGTTTTAAACTGTCTCAGATTTGCCATTTAAGTTTTCCCGTCTTTTTTAAAAAGTCCGCTCTGTCCTTTGAAGCCTGCTTCCTTCTCTGAGCTCCTTTCTTTTTTAGTTTCAATGCCATACTCTACTTCCTCTTTTATTTATTTATTTATTCATTTTTTCTTCGCTCATCTCCTCTGCTGTTGTGTCCCATTTAGCTCCGTTTTGATGCTGTTTTCTTTTCTCTCCACAGGTGGCAATTAAGATAATAGACAAGACGCAGCTGAACCCAAACAGCCTTCAGAAGGTAATTTACCCCCCCCTTATTTCTCTCTCTCTCTCTCTCTCTCTCTCTCTCTCTCTCTCTCTCTCTCTCTCTCTCTCTCTCTCTCTCTCTCTCTCTCTCTCTCTCTCTCTCTCTCTCTCTCTCTCCCTCTCCTCTTATACACTCCCGCTGTGGCACAATTCATTTACTAATTCATGAAGCACAACAGATTGAGTATTAATTGTGTAAATGGGGAAGCAGGGAATGAGGGAATGCTGGGATGGAGCATGTGTCCTCCGTATAGCTTCCCAGGGTGAATTAAGAGCTAATGTTGCTTTAATGTGACGCCTTTTTTATCATTGGAGACAATTATATATATATGTGTGTGTGTGGGTGTATGTGCCAATTTATAGAAGAAGAGTGAATTCAACTACTTTTTGCCTCAAGCTGGATATAAAATATTCCTTTTTAAATGTTATAAATCACAGTTTGTGTTTGAGTGGTAACATTTTCACTTAGTCTCAGAAACAGCTATCGTACATCAGCTCTAACTGTTGTGTGTACGCTTACTGTGTGTCTAGCTGTTGTAAATGGTTGAGTTAGGGCGGCTGCATGATGTGTTAAATGTCTTCTTTAAGGTAATGGACAGGGACGTTGGCTAACATCAGCCTATCAGTAAATAAGATAACATTTGCAGATGTCAGTGGTTGATGTTCTGGTTATCTGCAGTCGGATGTTTCAGACTTAGACAGAAGGAGCAGCAGCTGTGGAAGTATAGACAAGTCTTCTTATTAAAGTGTTCATTATAAAACAGGCTGAAGAGATTTTGAAGCAGTTTTTAAAAAAGGAAAAAGAAATTTCTAGTTAAAGATGTGAATCATGAATTTGTGCTCATTCAAAGAGTGTAATGATGGGCTGAATTACTTTTATAACAATTCAGTAAAAAAAGAAGTTTTTCTTTGTTTCCCCGCGGAATAAATATCAATAAAACATCATTAAAAAAATCGTTATCAGTATTTATGGGTTATCGGTCCAGAATTTCATCCTCAGCACATCCTTAGTTATCGAGGTATTACAATGTCCATGAAAAGCTGATTTAGAAAGGTTATGTAGATAGCTGTATATATTATCATTAATACTAATACTGCTACACTTTACAGAGCAAAATAAGCATTATGGCTGTCAAACGATTCTTTTTTTAAAATCACAATGAATTGCTGAATTTCAATAGTTCATGATAAATTGCATTTTTTAATGTTATTGTATCTATATAATACTAACAGTCCATATTAACATTGTACAGCAGTTCTAACCAGTGTATCTTGATTGGGAATCACATGAATGCAAAGAAAGTTACTTTATGAAGTTGAACTTATTGAACTTTGAGATTTATTTCAAACCACTAAGAAAAGTTAACTCAACATCTGCTTCAACCTGCAAATAAACACATACACAATAAAACGACACATTTAAATGAGATTAAAATAGATTAAAATAGGTTAAAATCAGTTAAAATGAGTTTAAATTAGCAGCGCAGTCACAACATGAGGCTGTGAGCGGTGACGTGAATAGTCTCAGTCTGTCAGTTTATGGGTCGGTCGTGTCTCAGGACGATCAGCTGACTGAAGCTAATCTGCTAACAAACTAATTATCAGTGTGACGGTTTAATCAGGATGGTGTTTACATGCACTGTAGTAACCTGCTTCCATCCAGCAGCAACTCAGGAAACACACTTCTACCTCTAACCTCTAACCTCTAACCTCTGACTCACACATCGCCATGACACTTTTTTTTTCTGGTGTTTTTTTCTTAAAACATAAACAAATATTTGACTTTGACTTTTCTATTGATTTAAAGAGCTGATCATGTTTGTACTGAGCTCACTTGTTGAATATTGAAGAAATGAAAGTTCCCAGGATGAACTAACAAGTGTTTTATTTCATATTAATATTTATATGGACCAATAATTGAATAGATATTAATAGATTCTGGACCTGTAGTATCAGCTCTGGTTTTACCTCTTTATAAAGATGTAAATGAGTCTCCTAGTTATTAAACATGTGTCAGCCTCACAAACTGAAACTACACTACACGTCATGTTTTCACTTTCTAGCTTTAAGTCAGCAAGTTAAGAATCAGCTGCTTTCTTTCTTTCTTTCTCATCTATCTTTCTTTCTTTCTTTTTCTTTCTCATCTTCCTTTCTCTCTTTCTTTCTCATCTTCCTCCTCCATTTTCTTTCTTTCTTTCTTTTCCCATCTTCCTTCTTTTTCTGTCTTTCTTTCTCGTCTTTCTTTCTTTCTTTCTTTCTTTTCTCATCTTCTTTCTTTCTTTCTTTCTTTCTTTCTTTCTTTTCTCATCTTCGTTCTTTCTTTTTCTGTCTTTCTTTCTCATCTTCCTTCTTTTTCTTTCTTTCTCATCTGTCTTTCTTTCTCATCTTCTTTCTTTCTTTCTTTCTTTTCTCATCATCTTTCTTTTTCTGTCTTTCTTTCTCATCTTCTTTCTTTCTTTCTTTTCTCATCATCTTTCTTTTTCTGTCTTTCTTTCTCATCTTCCTTCTTTTTCTGTCTTTCTTTCTCATCTTCCTTTCTTTCTTTCTGTCTTTCTTTTCTCATCTTTTCTTTCTTTTTCTTTCATCTTTCTCCTTTTTCTGTCTTTCTTTCTCATCTTCCTCCTCCATTTCTTTCTTCCTTTCTTTCTTTCTTTCTTTCTTTCTTTCTTTCTTTCTTTCTTTCATTATGTCTAAAAAGGAGATACGTGCCGGTTTGTTTTTGATGTGAGCCGCTGTACATTTAGTCTCGGTTGGCTGGAAGCGGTTTTCGGGGAAGTCAGAGGCGATATCGACCCACCGGGCTGCTGCAGGTTTTTTTGCACTCATCAGACAGATAAGGGGGGGGGGGCAGAGCAGAGCAGAGCATGGTGGCGGCTGCTGGTGGTGATGATGGTGGCGGTGACGATGATGTCGGCGGGTGTTGATGTTCATCCTGTTGGCCCCCGCTGTTTTGGGCTTCTCTCTCTCTCTCTCTCTCTCTCTCTCTCTCTCTCTCTCTCTCTCTCTCTCTCTCTCTCTCTCTCCCTCTCCCTCTCCCTCTCCCTCTCGGCGGCCCGGCAGTGGTTTTCCATCAGTTTTTCCAAAGCTCCCATTGATTCTGGCCTTTTGTATGTCGGAGGCCCGGGCCCTTTGGCGTTGGCTGTGACACTACGCTGACAGAAAAACACTGAGTCATGACAGCGCCGTTCACAGGAGGAGGAGAGGAGGGGATTGGGTGGGGGGGGGGGGCGGGGGGCGCAAAGCAGCAAGCCTTTTGTCGGCTATCCTTGTTGTTTTTTTTTAGGTTACTGCTTTGTCACAGTCAAGGAAGTAAAAAAAAAAAAACCCTGCTGCTGCTCCACAAGAGATTTATACTTCTTCTAATGTTTATTTTAAGGAACTGGAACAGGCTTAAAAAGAAGCAAACAGATTTAAATACTTCAGTACTTTTTTAACATGATTGACACGTTAAATATACATGTGTTTCTAGGCTTCATATACGCTGCTTCTCTCTTTTTTTTTTTTTTTTTGCTGTGGAGTTGAAGGAAACCCTGACATGGATCAGATTTGCAGGCTGGAGGATGTGAAACTCTAATACTGTGGGTTTGATCTTTAAATGTGTTGAAACCACTGGTGGGTGTGGGGGAGTGTGTGGAGGTGTGGGAGTGTGTGTGTGGTCGAGCTGCGAAACACCAACGATACAAACTCAAATTGTTATAGAAAATGTCTGATAAGAAAAATGAGACGCTGATATCTGGGTCAGGGATGGGATTTTGTGTCCATGTGGTTTAGTCAAATATAAAGGAGTTAAAATGTGAAAATAAACATACAAATAACACACATTCTTGGTTGTGGAAAAAAATGTCTAAGTGGTGTAACCATAAATACTTTGTACCAAATAATTCATCTTGCTTTAAAAACAGTAAATTCTCAATAAAACACCATATCAACTAGTTTGGCATGATCTTACATTATAACTTTATATTAAATGAAGTCATTATTAGTATAAGTCCACCTAAATACACTGTAGGTGGATAAAATATTGAATATGTGTCATTCTGTTGTGGTTACACCATTTGACACTCATCTTGCCATCTCTTATTTGTCACTGACTCATGTTATCTTGATGATAAAATAGAAACTTAAACAACCAGATAACAGAAAAGAAGCTGTTTCTATGAGACGGGAGGGAAATCTGTCGTGAGCTAAAGGGCAAACCAAGAGAATAAGACAACAACTTAAATCTGCATTAAATTATCATTTTTTGTGTCCACTCTCAGTAGAAACAGGTAGTCAACACTAGGCATGGGCTGGTATGAGATTCTAGCGGTATGATAACCATAAGCAAAAATATCATGGTTTCACGGTATGGCGGTATTGTGATTACAGCTCTAAAATGTTCCTAAAAGGAAGAAAAATAAAGACAGACATGTTCATTTAAGCTGAATCTGTAATGACAGTTTGAGGGGTCGTGATACTCTACGCTGCAGCTGCACCACCTGAGGGATTTCTGACCAGCACTTCCTGTCTTTGACCAGACTAAAAACAGCTCATAGAAAATTTGACGGTTTCGGTTATCGTGGCTTTTTCAAATCGTGGTATACCTTGAACACGGTTATCATCCCATGCCTAGTCAACACTGTCACAAACCGGCTCAGAGTCCTCAACAAAAATCAGTCAGTCAGTTAAATCTGCAGTGTGTGGCGTTGGTATCAGTAAGATCTGATGATGAAGCCTCATTTTGGTGTTTTGGATGCTGTTGGTATCAGAGAGCACGTTTATCCAGAACCTCCAAACCTGTTTAAATTAAGTTGAGATCTGGTGACTGTGAAGGCAGCAGCGTTATGATTCACATCATTTTCTGACTCATCAAACCAATCAGTGACGTCTTTGCCTTTTTTATATAGAAGCTTCTGAATGTATGTCTCTCAACTCACTTAGAAATGAAAGGAAAAAACACTCTGAATAATCTTTTACCTTCTTAAAGTTGATCCAGCAGTTTACTGACCGACTTCATCATTCAGTTTGAGTCTTGTTTCACTTAATATTCACTTTCTTTTAGCTCTGTTTTTACTCTCTATCATCTCCTGAGGGAAATATCTGGCTCTTAAAGCTACTAAATGCTCCACTATGTTCATTTGGTGCTGAGCAGGTAGTGTACAGTGGATGAAAACGACACTATAACAGAGCTGAGAGTGAGCCAAAACAATAAAGTTGCACCCAGGCAGCTAAAAAACCCCGAGCTGAAACTCTCCGTAGGTTTCATCACTATGAGCCGCGACCAGCATGTTGTGTTCAGGTTCAGCTCAGTTAAAAAAATGATAAGATCTGGTGTTTATTTTCATTCTCCTTCTTGCTGTATCGCGTCTCTAAGCGGCCTCAGAGCCGGCGCTGCTGTGTGTCCTGACCCTCTTATGTAACGGGAAGAGTTGGCGAGAGGCAGATATAGCGGGGGATATCGTCTCTGAAGCCTAAAATGTTTATTTTCAGCCACCGTTCTTAATAGTTTTGGAGGAGCTGAGTCGACGTGCACATCTGTCACCGGCTGCTGCTCCAAACCGCTCCCAGCTCTCTCCTTCTCCCCCACCCCCCACCCCCCCGCCCTCTGCTCTGTTCTCCATCTTCCTCCTCCTCGTGTCCTCACTCAGCCCGCAGAAGCTCGTTGTTGTTGTTGTCGTGGTCCAGGTCAAAGGTCAGAGGAGGGAGTGTGACTCTTGGGAAGTAGTCTTGATTAAATGTAAACACAGTCCATCATCCAAAAAAGCTCTGAGCTCAACATCCGCCCCCTGGATGAAGAGAGAGAGAGAGAGAGAGAGAGAGAGATTCTCCTTTTTTTTTTTTTTAGATGAAGCAGATGTTAAAAACCTTTACATGTCATTTATCGCTCCGCTTCCCAACCTGGAGGCTGGAAGTTCGCAGTGCATCATAAAAAAACTCCCCAAAAAAGTAATTTATCAAAAAAAGAGAAGAGTTTATTTCTAAATGGACTGGACTTATATGGTGCTTTTCTACTCGTTATGACCAATCAAAGCACTTTTACACTACATGTCCCAGTCCCACATTCACACACCGCTGACTCAGCATTTCTGGGTTCAGTATCTTACCCATGGACACATGTGGACTGGAGGAGCCGGGAATCGAACATCTGATCTTCTGATTAGTGAACGGCCTGCTCTATCTTCTAAACCACAGCTGCCCCAATGTAAAGGAACACATATTTACATTCTCTCTGACTACATTAATGAATAAATACAGAAGTCAAACTGTTAAATACTGAATATTGAATCCTGGCAATCAATGTTTGGTCTTCACTTTGTACGGTTTATTTTCATTATCTCTTTTATTACCTTTAATTAATTACAATTAGTCCATCAACAGCGAATTAAACACCAACAGTTTTAATAATTGATGATTCGTTCTGAGTCATTTTATAAGAAAAAAAGCCACAAATTCACGATTCCAGCTTCTTAAATGTGAATATTTTCAGTTTGTTTCAGTTTTCTGTTACAGTGAACTAAATATCTTCAGCTTGTGGACAAAACAAGATATTCAAGTGTTTAATTTTCTAACATTTTATGACTATTGGATGATTCGATGAAGCGATAATGAGGATAGTTCATCGTTAGTTGCAGCTGTGCTTATTTTCTCTATAAAACACCAGGAAACAATTTAAAATGCTCATCGTAGTTTCCCCAAAGTTCAAGTAGCTTTTCGTAGATATCGTCATGAGATTAAAATAAAATCCAATCATCTCTTAATTCACAGAAAGGCATTAGTTTAAAAAGCCATTGTTCAGCACTTTTGCTTGATGAATGATTAGCTGATCACATGATATTGATTTGACCAATTGCTGTAGTGATTCAGCACCTTTCATGTTAAGAAAGTCACAGAAACTCCTGAACAGTGAGACCTGCAACAAACACTCCTTAACTTTGTGCTTAATTCTTCTAATTCAGTTTAAAGTCTCACAAAGACCCCTCTTCTTCATTTGTGAGTTGAGATAAAAAACATCCTGAAGTAGGCGTGATCGCTGCTGAGAATCTGACCTGAGAACAAGAACGTTAACTCTTACATACTCTTCATACTCTGACTCATAATTAGTCTAAGTCACATTCATAAGTTCCCTCATTACTCATTAATACATGGTTGATTCATCTCATGGGAAAAAAAGACATTCACAATCACTGTTGTTGTAGTTTCATCATGATCTTTGAGAATATGATGAAACAACATGTTTGAATGCTGAGTTGTGATTTTTTTAAACATTTGCATATATAAGAATGTGAATCAGCTGCATGTTTGTAAACTGTGAGTCACATTAGGAAAAATCTGGCTAAATAAATGTGTATATAGTGTTTTTACAGCTCTGAAATGTAAAAAAAAGTGGGTCAAATTTGGCCCTGAGCAGTCTGTAAGGGCTCTGAGAAGAAGTCTCACTCTCTGTTTGGCTCTGAAAACTTTAGCTTAACAAAATGTAGGAAGAGCAAATGTCTATTGTTACTTTTTGGAGGTCAGTTGCAGCAAAAAGAAGAAGATCCGAGCCGTCAGATAACTTGTAAATGAAGCTGTGTTTAAATCTAAATAAGGCTTTTTTTGCTTGGGTGATTTTTTTTTCCCACCACGAAAAGAAGGTGTGATGGCACCCTCCGTCTGCGTGCGGTTTGGCCTGAAGCTGCTCAGTATCGATCACGAGACTGGGTTGTGTAAGGGAGGCCAGCGGTGACATCGTGGCGGTGGTATGTGTGTGAGTGGATCAGCGGCAGGTTTTTACATCCTCGACCTTCTTTTAACGGTCCTATCACGCTGTGTGAATCATCTCTTGGTGTTTTTCCACTAATTCAGTTTACTGCATCACATACCTGACAAAGTATTCCCACATACTCATCCAGGTGTCAGAGAGCTTGTATCTGTTATGTAGGACACGGGACAGACTGTGCCCAAAGATTTAACAAAGTCACACACTAGTTTCTGAATAAATAACTGTACTGGACTGAGTCACTTTATTTTAACCCTTTACATACTGCTCACATCACATTTGACCCATTTTTCCATTTAAGAGCTGGAAACACACCCAATACATATTTATATGCCAATTTTTCTTAATGTGACCTCAAATATATATTTAAAAAAAAGCATCATATTTTATTTTTGTGCAGCTGATGCACATTTATATATATGTTTTGTATATAAAAATGTACGGATTAAAAAAAAAAAAAAAAAATCAGCATTAACATCACATCACTAACATATATAAAATAAATAAAGTTGAAAATAAATTAAATAAAATAATAAAATAAAGCTGAAAATAAAATGATAAATAAATTAAAGTTGAAAATAAAATAAAGTTGAAAATAAAATAAATAAAATAAAGTTGAAAATAAATAAATAAAATAAAGTTGAAAATAAATAAATAAAATAAAGTTGAAAATAAATAAAATAAAATTGAAAATAAAATAAATAAATAAAAAAGTTATAAATAAATAAGATAAAGTAGAAAATAAAGCTAAGCATCAGCTGCATGTTGGTCTCCTGCAGCAGTGAAGATGTGACAAACAGCTCAGATTTGCTTCTCTGTACTCTCTGAGAGCTCAGGAGAGTATTTCCAGTGTAATGACGGGCACAGCAAGATCACAGGCTGAGTGTGACAGTGAGGAGACCTCAGGCTCTTCCTCTCCTCCTCCTCCTCCTCCTCCTGCTCCTCCTCCTCCTCCTCTTCCTCGTCAGCAGACAGACGCAGTTTGTTAACATGGCTTCCAGATCTCCATCCTGAAGGCTGACTAGAGATGATAATTAACCCTTCAGTCGTCTCACAGCCGGGAAGGAAACAGAGATTTATTATCTGTGACTCCCACAGCTGGCATTCCCTACTGGAGTGTGTTTAAAAAGTCATATTTATTATCTGTACTATAATATTTTAGGTTATTTAAGATAGGCTTTCTACAACTGAAGGAAGCAGAAAGGTGAAATCTGCTTTGGTAGCAATGAGAATATGCAATAAGTCTGATCTAGAAATACATTTAAAACCATAAAAATGACAAAGGGTCCATTCCACCTCTTTGTTCATCCTTTCTATATCTGTCCAAAATGTTCTTTTTAAAGATACTTGTCTTCTAAGTAAGCAAGAAGTCATTCAGTCATCACTTTTACATTTATTTATTTTATTTATAGCCCAATATCAGGAGACGTTAGCATCCTCTCTTCTTTTTAGATCTTTGATTCAGTCCCCAGAAAACTTTTAACAGTGAGAATAAATATAAGAGCTCAGCGGTCGATGTTAAAGCACGAGAGACGGTGAAATACACGTATCACGTTTTTACAGCCTCGTGTGTGTGTGTGTGTGTGTGTGTGTGTGTGTGTGTGTGTGTGTGTGTGTGTGTGTGTGTGTGTGTGTGTGTGTGTGTGTGTGTGTGGAGCAGCTCGGCGTGCAGCAGTGTATCTGAATGTAAAAACATCACCCGCTGTCTGTCACCATCTGTTTGCCTCTCAGGCTTCAGACTCCAGCCGTCCAGCGTTCAGGACAGAAGGCTTTCACAGGCCGTCCCCCCGGTGGATCCACCGCCGCTCCCAATCTGTCAGCGAGCCTTCGTCCTGTCACTCAGCCGTCCCCCCCACCCCCCACCCCCCCACTCGCTTTACTGTCGTCTGTCATGTCACTCGTCACTCAGAGAATAGATTCAAACTTCCAGATAAATAAGAAAATGACACAAATCAACTCTTATTTATTACTTTTACAAGATGCTTGAGCTACCAACTGATTCATATGTTTATCCAGAAAAAAAAGTCAAACAGTCGGAGTTTTTCTAGCTTTTAAAAATGAATAACTTGTTTCATATCATTATTAATTCAGTAGTGTAGACATTGTGTCTGCTTTTCAAACAAAAATAAGACATTTAGTGCTCTGATAAGTTTGGAGGATGAGGACCTGATGTTAGTGAAGTGAACCGAAAAGAACAGTTTGGTATCAGAGCGATGAACGAGGAAGATGCGCGCACACACACACACACACACACACACACACACACACACACACACACACACACCCAACCTTTTTTTTTGTTGTTGTCCATATCAACAAAAATGAACATTAAATAACAATATAAGAACAAAACAGGACAGATATAAATGGGTCAGGGCAGTATTGGTTAGATCTATCGTGTTGGACTTTGGGATGGTTAAATGAGTGATGGCGTCCTCTGGGTTGTCCTATGGGCGCTCTCCGTCCTCGATGTTTCACTGAGAGGCCCTTCAGAGGGTTCAGCAGTGACTCTCAGTGTCCCGGGTGTAGATGTCATCTACTGACTTGGGGGTCCAGTTGGGGACTTTCTCTTGGTGGATCTTCTCACACTCCCATCTCCTGGAGTAGCTTGGATGTTATCATGACTCTGAAATAGGGCTGCTCGATTATAGAAAAAATCATAACGATTATTAGGGTCAAAATTTAAATCACGATTATTAAAATGATTTTTTTAAACTTTAGAAACATGCTGCATTTATTGTCCATTCGGTTTAATTCATTTTCTCTCTCAGCAGCAGCCTTTTATCTGCTGCTTAACACAACACACAGCAGAAAATGTGCAGAGATATTAGAGCTGAGTGAGTTACCATGACGATAGTTCACACATCACTTCCTGGTTTTTAATAATTAGTCAGTGAACTCAGCATCGTCTGACACAGGCTGGAAACTCTGCACTTTTATTTACAGTTAAAACATTTCGCCGTGTGTTTCAGCTTCTGTTAAACTAACGGAGCTGCAGCGGCTTCCTGTCTAAGCTTTTCAAAATAAAGTGCATTGTCTGACGCACGCTGGAAACTCTGCACTTTTATTTACAGTTAAAACATTTCTCCATGTGTTTCAGCTTCTGTCAAACTAATGGAGCTGCGGCGGCTTCCTGTCTAAGCTTTTCAAAATAAAACCTTTGTTATTGAGTGCTATCTCATTATTATCAAAAATCGTTTCCCCCCGATTTTATTAGTTTTGAGATCGTTTTTCATCAGGCCTCGACATTAAAACACAGACAGACACGTGTTCCAGTGTAAAGACGTAAAACATTTACTGTTTACAGCTGAAATATTTGTTCTTTGCTTATCTTCTTATCATCCGTATTATTTGAACAGTGGGATTTTCTTTCAAACAGAATAAGCAGGAAGTACATCTGTGTTTTATTTGTGGCATTTTTATACACTAAAGGAATATTTTACTCACTGGATGAAATGATCAATAAACTAACTGATTATATATTATTTAAAAGAAAGACCACTTATGCATCAGAGAGTCTCCTGCTGTTTGTCCATTTGTTAGAAGATATTCGTGTAAGTGTGTGTGTGTGTGTGTGTGTGTGTGTGTGCGCGTGTGCGTGTTTTCTGTGATTTTGCTCGTCGGTGATCTAACCAGCACTCTGCGGCCGCTCCTGCCTCATGACAGATTGATGCCTTTTTATAATTTTATGACGGGGAAGCGAGCGCGGTGTGTTTTAACCACCGATCAATAATACATAGCGCTCGCTTCTCTTACAGCGGGAGGCTAAAAAGCATTTTTGGCCGTTACAAATCTGCTTGTGTCTGCTCACTTTGAATGTTGATGATGATGGGGGGGGGGGGGGGAAAGGCGAGCGTGTGTGTGTGTGTGTGTGTGTGTGTGTGTGTCAGGTCCCCCCTTTTTGACCCCAGCTGTTGTACGAGCATCTCTCAGGCAGGTTTAACTGGCTCCATGCTGCTGGGGATGTTCTTATCGTGATTTGACGCCGGTGACGACTCAATGATCACATTTCCTTAGCACAAATGTGTTGATGTTGGCGAGCACGAGCGCCAATGTTTGGGTTTCTGAAGCCATGACACCCCCCCCCCCCCCACTCCGTTATAAGCCGCCTAGGAGCGAGCTAAGAATAAGAGCAGCGGCGTTGACGTGTTTTTTCCTCGTCATCAGGAATCACATCAGGTCACCAAACATCAGACACGAGGCAGATAGACACTGTGAAAATAACAAGATCTCTGCAAAAATGAATCTGAAGATATTTTCAAATGGAAAAATCCATTAATTATCGCTGTGTGACTTAATAATTCATTAAACTGCTGCCAGAGGCTTTACAGATGCTGCTGCTGAATGTTACTATGTTCTTTATAAAGAAATAATGTTGTATAATCATTGAAACCTTCTTTTTTTTTCTTTTTCTTTCAGCTCTTCAGAGAAGTAAGAATAATGAAGATCTTGAATCATCCCAATATAGGTAAGTGAATCATACGCACACTGTGTATATATAAGCACAAACTGCTTTCATCCAGTTAAGTGGAGTAGTTCAACCTTGTGGGAAATATCAGCTTTTCTTCTGTAGAGTTAAAAAAAGATGATTTAATATCATATCTGAGAGCTTTCTGTAAGTCTAACTTTTTCTAATATGACACACAGTATACAGAAATGGAAATAAAATACAGCTAATACACATTTATATCTACAAATGTACAAGTTTAACCCATATTTATAAAAAAAAAAACAAAATCAACATTTAAACAAGTTCAATTCATCATATTCTATAAAATAGTCTCCTGGACCATAAAATGAGGATTGTGAATGTCTTATTATTAATGACTGACGGGGAATTTATGAATGGTAATTGGTATAGAGACTAGTTATGAGTCAGAACATGAACAGTATGTAAAGGGTTAAGTATGTAGCTACAGGCAGGAGGTGGTTAGTTGTAGCTCCGTCAATAATCCAGCTACAGATCATCATAGTCTGTGAGCCGCATCGACTGTCTGTGTAAAAGCTGACAGCCGACATGGAGAGAGACAGGAAGCTGACGATGTCGCCTCTGTATGCAGAACGCCAGAGGATGTTATGTCGGCTTTGTTTGGTCCAGTGAAGGAAACAAAAAAGCAAAAGGCGGCTTATCAATATTCGTCTTTACAGCCTTAACACAGGATAAAAAGCATCAAAGAGTATAATTACACAACAAATCACTAATGGGCTTTTCATATGATGAATGAGAAACAACTAATTTATGAGTGTCAGTGCTCGACCTAAATCTAGACCAAGTAGTATCCAAACCTCCCCGTCAAACGATACCTACAATCCACCCAGAGCTAGAAAATATGATGGATTTAATCCTCCTGTTGTCCTCGAGTCAAGGGAGGGAGGGAGGAAGAAGGAAGGAAAGGCGAGAGGAAGGGAGGTAAGGAAGGGAAGGAGGAAGGAAGAAGGAAGGGAGGAAGGAAGGGAGGGAGGAAGGAAGAAGGAAGGAAGGAAGGAAGGAGCGAAGGAAGGGAGAAAAGGAGAGGAAGAAACGAAAGAAGGAAAGGAATGAGGGACAGAGGAAGGTAGGAGGGAGGGAAGAAAGAAGGAAGCAGGGAAGAAGGAAGGAAAGAAGGACTTGAAAGAAGGAAGGTAGGAAGGTAATGGGGAGGAAAGAAAGAGGGAGGGAGGGAAGGAAGGAAGGAAGGAAAGAAGTGGGATGAAGGAAGGGAAGGAAGAGGGAGGAAGGAAAGAAGGAACAGTGAAAACAGATGGGGTCAGTTTGACCCGGGAGGACGACACGAAGGTTAACGCAGTGTGAGCAGCTATAACTCGTCTGTGGTGAAGTTGAGTTAGCGTTCTTAGCATTTCAGCAGCTAAGATGCCTCCTAAACGCTCTACAGTGAGTCTACACTACACGCCTGTTACACCAGATAATGGAGACTAAATATGTGTAATGGGTATCTAATGACCTACTCAGCTGGTATCGGTATCACTTTGAGGATACTCGGATCGGTGCTGATATCGTTATTGTTTAAATGATACCTAACCATATTGATGAGTCAGCTTAAACTTTGTACCAGCCAGGCTAACCGTTTCCCCCCTGCTGCTTTCAGTCTTTATGCTAAACCAAGCAAACCCACATCCTGTCTTCTAACACTGTGTAGGTAACACACAGACTAGTAATTAGCGTCTTCTCATCAAACTCTAAACAAATAAATAAATAAATAAATACTACGATCCAGGCCCGAATCTCTTCTGTTCATTTGAATTCAGGCAACTACTTTTCATATTTACAGTACTGTGCAAAAGTCTTATACCACCACCATCATACAAACAGGAAATACAATTATTAAATATTATTATTAATTAAGGTTCCTTTCAATGTAGGTTTAAGAGAGCCAGGTTCCTGCTATTGCTCAAGTGTAAGGAGAGGTCACACTAAATACTTAACACTTTAGTCTATAGCAGCTGTTTTTGAGTACTACATATACATTTCCTGTGTTAAAAAGACTATAAAGAGACTGATAAATAATTATATATATGGTCATTATATCATTGCTAAAATAACAATCTAATGGTGGCCTATAAGACTTTTGCACAGTACTGTATAAATGTTGCTGCTAATGAAGACTCAGTTATTTACATTGTGAGGTTTAGCGGGACACCTGACATGCAGAGCTCTTTGACCTTTGACCTTTCCTCTCCCAGACAGTCACATGATGATCCAGCAGCACGTTGTCACACTCTATGCTATCAGCAGCCGTCTGTTTTTATATCACACTTCAGTTTGGTTAAAGCTTTTTTTTTTTTCTCGCCCTCCTTTTGTTTCACTTCTCACAAACACAGAACAGATATTATTACATTCTTTGGTATATTTAAAAAAAAAAGAAAAGAAAATCCTGTCAGACTGGAAATGCGAAGGTTTCTGTAAAATATGCACGCCATGCAGAAAATAAGGAGGTCACGCAGCGAGGCCAACGCCAACAAAAACATCCTTGACATTTAAATAACACGCATACAAATTGAGATAATGATACAATAATATGATGTGAACTCTCTGGGCAGCTGTAGGTGATTGTAGAGGGTGATACTTTTCTTGGTGGAGAAAGAAAAGAAAGAAATGAAGTGGTTTTGATCAATAAACAAAGAGAGAGAAGACTTTTTAGGCTTTTGCACAGCCAACTGCAAGAGGAAATACCAACTAACACCAAACCACTGCACCAGCAAGAAGCCAATAACACTAAAAAAAAAAAAAACCTCAGCCTGTCGAAGGCTCGAACGTGGACTGGAAAGAAAAGAAAGGAGGAGAAAAAAAAAGAAAAGAAAGAGGAGAAATGGCACCCGTGGTTTTAGATCTGGTGTTTGGGAAGCTGACATGGTGTTTGGGAAGCTAGGTCCAACATGATCCTAAATGTCAGACCAAGGCTTTTTTCCTGTGTGTGTGTCATTGGATACACACACACACACACACACACACACACACACACACACACACCATGTGCACATCAGACGAGTCCGCCATGATTCCCCACTAATTACTTTTAATTTCCTTTCCCTGCGCTCCATGATTTCCTCTCCAGAAATGTGATTATAATTACCAGGGTGATAGTAAGCGCTTACCAGCCCATACACTCCTTTATCTCTCTCTCCCTCCCTCTCTCTCTACCTCTCCCTCCCTCTCTCTCTACCTCTCCCTCTCTCTCTCTCTCCCTCTCTCTCTCTCTCTCTCTCTCTCTCTCTCTCTCTCTCTCTCTCTCTCTCTCTCTCTCTCTCTCTCTCTCTCTCTCTACCTCTCTCTCTCTCTACCTCTCTCTCTCTACCTCCCTCTCTCTCTACCTCTCCATCTCTCTCTCTCTTTCTTTGTCTTACATCCCACCTGGTCTATATTTAGCAGCAGCAGCTCATCACTCACTCTTTTATATATATCAGAACGCTGCAGTTTAAAAGAGCAACTTTGTTTTTTTGGACTACTACAATAAAAAAAAGAAAAGCTTAAACACACAAACAGAAACTTCACTTTCTCCTCTCTATTCTTTCTCTTTTGTCTCCGGATGTCTTTTTTTTTCTTTTTGGTGTCCGTGTCCATGAATTCATTAGTGTCTCTGTGTTGAATCTCCTCCGTCTGAAGTTATAATTGAATTTATAATTTCCTGTCTCTCTCTCTCTTTCTTTCTCATCTTCAGTCAAGCTCTTTGAAGTGATTGAGACGGAGAGGACACTCTACCTGGTGATGGAGTACGCCAGCGGAGGTGAGGCTGACATTTAACTGTTTCATGTCTGGTTTATAGTTTGAAATGCACCTTTTTTATCTTTATATCATAAACACAACCACAACCAGCTTTTACACCAGAGTGAAAGTATGTCAATCAACAAAATTGTGATTTAGTGTAACCTTCCTGTCGTCCTCATGGGTCAAATTGACCCCGTCTGTTTTGACTGTTCCCTTTCTTCCTCCCTCCCTCCTTTCCTTCCTTCTTCCTCCCTTCCTTCTTCCTCCCTTCCCCCCTTCCTTCCTTCCTTCCTTCCTTCCTTCCTTCCTTCCTTCCTTCCTTCCTTCCGTCCTTCCTCTTTTCCTTTCTCCCTCCTTTCCTCCTTCTTGTTTCCCCCTCCCTCCTACCTTCCTCCTTTCTTTCCCTTCCTTCTTTGCTTCCCTCCTTCCTTCCTTCCTTCCTTCCTTCCTTCCTTCCTTCCTCCCTCCCTCCCTCCTTTCCTTCCTTCCTTCCTTCCTTCCTTCCTTCCCTCCCTTCCTCTCTTCCTCTTTTCCTTTCTCCCTCCTTTCCTCCTTCTTGTTTCCTCCCTCCCTCCTACCTTCCTTCTTTCTTTCCCTTCCTTCCTCCCTCCTTTCCTTCCTTCCTTCCTTCCTTTCTTCCTTTCTTCCTTCCCCCTTCCTCTTTTCCTTTCTCCCTTTCTCCTTCCCTCCTTTCTTGTTTCCTCCCTCCCTCCTACCTTTGTTCCTTTCTTCCTTCCTTCCTTGACTCTAGGACAACAGGAGGGTTAATTGCACATTTCTAAAATAAAAATCAGAGAAAAATAGTAAAATAAAAATAAAACACATGTGCGGTTGAGGTAGAAACCCACATAAAAGTGCTAATAATATTACATACAAACCTATAAAACAACAAATAAAATAAAGAAACGGAAAAATAAATAAATGAACTATAAAAATCTGCATCCCAACCCTAACCCAGCTGCTTCACAGAAGAGCAGATATAGATGGTAGACATATGCGTACGGTGCTCTGCTCCCAGGGTCCCGACTATAATTTATTAACAGCAAATGTGATAAATGTGTGTGTTAATAATTTAAACACTGTGGGAGCTGCATATATAGTCTGCACTCTGCTTCTGCTTCGACCAGAGAAGGGGGGGAATATAAAGTAGACGAGTATAAATCTGAGTTTAGTCATAGTGTTGGTGAATGTTGTGTAAGTCTGTAACTTTGAACTGAATCGTGTGAAATCGCATCAGTAAATGTGCCATGAGGGTTCGAATGAAGTTTATAATGTGTTAGTTTGAAGAGGACGACACGCTTCCTCTCACTCAGTGAAACAGGATCAGTTTAGTTCCTCCTCCTCTTCCTCCTCCTCCTCTTCCTCCTCTGCGGCCTCACACACCTGGTTGTGACTGAATCTCTCTCTCTGGATCTTCACTCTCACGCGTCCTCATAGTAATTACTTGATAAATGGTTTTGTGCTACAGCAGTTAAAGAAGATTGGGAGTTGTGCTCAAACGGAGGAAGGAGGAGGAAATAACATTTCCAGGAACCATTTTTTACAAATGTGGACTAATGTGTTAGAGTTCAGAGAGCTCATAAACAAGCGATGATGAAGGTGATACGTGACATTACAATGAATAAATTCTCATATTTATCACTGTCGCTGCACAAACATCACACACAAGAAACACAAATGCAAACAAAACATGATTGAATATAAAACAAACACAAAAGAAAGCAAAACTGGAGCATTTGATCAGCAATAATATATAAATGTTAACCCCAGATGTTCCGACTGGGCCGATCATTTACACCTTTAATTTAATGCTGGTGTTTTTTGACCCTCATGGCCACCGTATACTTAAAAACGACTACTGCAGCAAAGTTGGAGCTCCAGTTATTAATCGATTAGTTGCCAAATGTGAAGTTAATCTGCTTCGATAATTAGTTAATTGTTCTTTTATTTATTTATTTTTTCAAATACTCTGATTCCAAATTCTCAAAAGTGAATATTTTCTGGTTTCTATGACAGTAAACTTGAGTATCTGTAGGTTTTAGACTAGAACTGGGCAATATATCGATATTATATCTATATGATGACAGATATCTTCTTAGATATTGGATATTGTAATATCCTGATATGGCTTAAGTCTTTTCTTTTCCCATTTTAAAGGCTGCATTACAGTAAACTGATGTATTTTCTACATTTAGCAGACTTTTCTAGCTGTTCTATTATCTTCCTTTTCCCACTAAGTCATCAAATCCACTTTACTGATTATTATTTATCAATAATCTCATTGAGTAAATATTTTGAGATCAATATCAAGTTCTCATATTTGATTTTGTCCATATCGCCCACCAACTTGTAGTCAAAATAAGGCATTTGATGGCGCCACTCTTGGCTTTGGGTAACACAAATCAACACTTCCTGTCATTTTCTGAACCAAACAACTAATAGAAATAAGAAACATATTAATCGATAATGAAAATAAACATTAGTTGCAGCCCTAAAACAACAACCAGTGTGTTAACTCTAAGGTTTCTTTTGGCGAGATCTATTAAAAGTTGCTCATTTGAATGCAGCATCACGCGTACACAGGACCCTGAAAGCACATCTCGTCATTGATTCCTTGGAAAGGTCGAATTCGGACGGTTGAGCCAAGCGGAGATGACAAATTGCGAAGACCTGCCCGCCGAGGAACAAATCACATTACCGCCGAGATGGGAACTATGATCATAGGCCAATTGCATTAGATCTTAATGAAGTAAATCTAATATATTTCTTTCAAGTTTGGCATCGATTTTCTTGGAATTCATGCAGAATCTCAAGGCGACCCCCTCAGCTCTCTGAAGCACGGCAGATCGCCGCCAGCATTGCATGGATATCTCCCAAAAAAGTTGTGCGTTTCACTGGCAGATTAGCTCATGAAATTTATTACAGGAACAATGTTGAAACTGCAAAATTGACCAGATTTGAAAGGGAATAAATCTTATTAGTGAGCAATAAGACGGAGGAAAAAAGAATCAGTGTAAAGTAAAACCATGATTTACTGCAACAGAATGAAGAGGATTTACTGTGGAAACGCTTCCTGCTCAGTGCTGCCCCCTGCTGGCTGGAAGATAATTGCAGTAATACCTACAAATTAAAACTGTAACCTCATTTTCACATCTTTGAACTCACCAGTCACAGTGTGAGGAAGCACTGTGGTAGTGTGTCGCCCAGTGTATAATTAATAAGTTCATTGTTTTATGTGTAAGGCAAAATCAGGCTTGACTTAACCCTCCTGTTGTCCTTGAGTCAGGGAAGGAAGGGAAGAAAGGGAGGAAGAAGGAAGGGAATGAAGGAAGAAGGAAGGAGGGAGGGAGGGAGGGAGAATGGAAAAGAGGAAGGTAGGTAGGAAGGACAGAGGAAAGTAGGAAGGAAGAAAGGAAGGAAAGACGGAGGGAGGGAGGGAGGAAGGAAGGAAGGAAGGAAAGACGGAGGGAGGGAGGGAGGAAAGACAGAAGGAAGGAAGAAAGGGGGTGGAGGAAGGAAAGAAGGAAGGGAGCAAGGAAAGAAGGAACAGTCAAACACACACACCCTTCTCCATGAATCAATGATGGCTACTATAACAGCTTCTTCATAATATATATAAACCTCTAAACCTTTATTTACTAATTAATACCATCATACAATATACACATTGTTTACTAATATAAGTGTTAGTTCATACGTTTAACATATACATACATAGATATAAACTCACTGAATTATTTGTTAAAGTAATGTGACACCAGCTCGGCCCGTTGTCACAGATACCTGATCCAGCTATTTGAGTCCAAGATCCGATTTCACTATTAGTGCATCTCCGTTACACACTTCAAACAGGTCATGAGCAAATTTTCTGCTCGTTAAGACCAGACGGGGAGTTCTGGTCCTCTGAAATGAGGCCAACGCAGAAGTAACTTAGAACTCTATACAAGTCAATGGAGAATTCACCAACTTCTCACTTGATTTCTAACCTCAGTAAACGTTTTCAAAATGTGTTTATGGTCTCAATCGCTAGTTTAAAGCCTTCTTCAATGCAGTATGATGTTCATTTGGGACATTTTGGCCTCCCTGATTTTATATGTGACGATAAAGCAGGGTATGCATTAGGGCGTGGCTACGTCCTGATTGACAGGTTGATTGACCAATGTCCTCGAGATCCATCCCTCGCAACCATAGCAACCTCCCCGCTCCGCTCATGACTCTGCCTCATGCCCATATAAGTAGAAACTGTGTTTTTATTTTTCCCAGCATGCACCTGAAATTTTCAAGATGGCGCTGCCTAGATTCGAAACTATTAGCTTCCGAGCAGAAGTCCACAAACCAATGGGTGACGTCACAGATGTTACGTCTATTTCTTCTATACAGTCTATGGTTAGGACGAATAACTACAACCTGAAACGTTCCTAAATGTCTAAAAATCACATTTAAACCTTTTTTAAACGTTGATTCACATTAAACTACTTACGTAAAAACTAAAATGTGTTTTTTCTCGGTCTACATCAGCAGCACTTGAGCTGGCTGCCTAAATAATCAAGAAACCCATTTAAAACACTCTTTGTAAGACGTATCAGTTACAATAAATATAAAACTCAGACTGACAATAAAAGCAAAGCAAACTAAAGCTGACTGTTCTCTGTTGGAATAAATGATGGTTTCTGTTACTTTTAATGTGTTTTCATAGCTTGTGGGGTCAGTAAGAAGATTTCCTACCATGCAAGCATCATATTTTCAGATTTTCCTTCCCAAGAATAAACTATTGTTAAAGAGAAATGTACGAGTCCTGGGAGTAAATCCACTTCGGACCACGATATGTAGCTTAGTGTAACTGGATCGGGGCTAACCGCCTGCTTCCGTGCACTCAAACCAGGGCAAATCTTAGCCGAGTAATGTAGCTCAAGAAGTCGCCTCAACATGATTTAATCACAGAGAAATGTCACGTCGGCAGAATTTTAACCTCGTATCATCACATTTGTAGAAGATATATTGTTTTTAAACTGGTTTTCTTCTCATTTCTTAGAGAATATCACAGTTTGCTCACCATTTTTCTCCCAGTTTGTTTTCTTTAATCTAGTTTCTCATGTACAGCACCCTTTTGCTCTGACATGCAAAGTGTTAGCAGGCACACTCTGTCTTTAGCAGTTGAGTCAGAGAGAGAGAGAGAGAGAGAGAGAGAGAGAGAGAGAGTTGATAGAGCTCTGGAGTAGAGAAACGTACACTGTGACCACCTCTGCAGGTCAGCGCTGAGAGACTGGGAGGGTTTTAGAGGATTCAGGAAAAGAGGGGGAGGCGTTTTTCCCTCTCCTTTTTTTTTTTTTCTTGTTGTTGCTTGTTGTTTTACTCAGTTCCTATTTTTCGCCTTTATACACACACACACACACACACACACACACACACACACACACACACACACACACACACACACACACACACACACACATAAAGCAGCCGATCAAGTTCAATTAGCACACGAGCAATCGCAGTCACGTTTTGGCTGGAAGTGTGTAGAAGTGTGGGCCGAAGGAGAAGGAAGGGTCTGCTGCTTCTGCTGCTGCTACTGCCTCTGCTGCTGCTGCTGCTGGAGCCCAGCTCGGCAGCAGCTTGTGCCTCCAGGAGAGGCTCAGTGTGTGTGCGGAGGAGGCCGAGAAACACCCTCCAACCATACACATGGGTGACGGTGCAGGCCAGCTGCGTAGAAAAGTTGGAGGGGAAGGAAGGGAAGGGAGGAGGGGGGGGGGGGGGGTTATTTTTATCTACTCATAAGTTGTGACTCACTTTTTGTTTCTGTCCACCTTCTGTGTTTGTGTCTTTGTCTGCAGTCTCTCTCTCTCTCTCTCCCGTTTCTCTAATTTGGTCTCTCTCTCTCTCTCTCTCTTTTTGCAGGAGAAGTCTTTGACTACCTGGTTGCACATGGAAGAATGAAGGAAAAAGAGGCCAGGGCTAAATTTAGACAGGTACCAGCTTCTCTTCCCCCTGCAGTGTTCTGGTTTCACACCTCTGCTCTGGGCCGTACCTCAGACAGGTCGCTGTCCTCCGTCCTCCTTCCTCAGAGGGGAGGGTGGAGGGTGGGGGGCGGAGGCAGCAGCAGCAACGTCTCTGATGTCTTAAGACTGATGAGAAATGTCCCAACCCGACCCGTTCCTCATCATTTATCTCTCAACGACTGTCTCGCACAGTTCAAAGTCATTAACTGTTGTGTGAAGATTAAAAACGGAGCAAACACCCTCCTCCATGTTTTGTAGAACTTGTAGAAAGTCCCAAACTTATTAATCGCTAATCAAGGTCACACTTTTTTTTGCTAAGCAGCAAAATGTTTTAAAGTCACAAAAATACCACAAAAAACGACAGATGATTTCAAGTTTATATTTGGCGTCTTCACCTTGTTTAGTACATTAGTAAAGTGTCAGCTATGAACACATATGCTGTCAGACACAGTGAGATGATGATGAGCAGACATACTGACACCTTTACTTTACCAGACTCCAAACTGCAGCATTGCTCTGACATCACATCCTGCTCAGATTTCATTGGACAGAAGCTGGTGTGACCATACTTTTTAAGACGAGGTGCTTTAAAGTAACTATCATTTGCAGAAGTTTGGGGTTGACATTTTATTATACTACACAAATAATCGATTCGTCATTACGATTTAGGGGCCAAACGATCTCAGAACTAATAAAATCATGGGGAAACGATTTTTAATAATAATGAGATAGCGCTCAATAACCAAGGTTTTATTTTGAAAAGCTTAGACAGGAAGCCGCTGCAGCTCCGTTAGTTTGACAGAAGCTGAAACACACGGTGAAATGTTTTAACTGTAAATAAAAGTGCAGAGTTTCCAGCCTGCGTCAGACGATGCTGAGTTTACTGACTAATTATTAAAAACCAAGATGTGATGTGTGAACTATCGTCATGGTAACCAGCCCAGCTCTAATATCTCTGCACATTTTCTGCTGTGTGTTGCGTTAAGCGGCAGATAAAAGGCTGCTGCTGGGAGAGAAAATTAATTAAGCCGAATGTCCAATAAATGCAGCATGTTTCTAAAGTTTAAAAAAAATCATTTTAATAATCATGATTTCAATTTTGACCCAAATAATCGTGATTATGATTTTTTTCCATAATCAAACAGCCCTACTATTGACCTAATTTATTCTTTTTCTTCACTCACTTCTTAAGTATCTTAATATCTAAAAATGTAGAATAGTTATGATGCAAGCAGTTATAATTCATGTATAAAACTGCTGCCTCTCAGCTTTTTTATACATGATTTTTGTCTCACTTGCTGTGAATCCGGCTGCATCTTTAAATTCTGCCTTCAGCTAAAACATGTAACGGAACAAATGTGGAAGTCTTTCTGCAACAACAGGAAGAAAAGTGAAAGGAAGTATCCGTTATTGGTGAGGAGGACAGAAGCTGCTACCTGTAGAGTCTTTAAACAGAGCTGTAATGTGTATATGTGAAGTTTTACAGTCATTAATATGTGGTGTTCGTGTATGTAGGTTAAAGAACTAATCATTTCTTTTAAAGTCTGTGTAGGAAATCTGTGCCCCCCCCCCCCTCAAACTGATAATCTATCAAACTGTTATCTGGCCTGTTCTCTGACAGATTGATTCACAGACGAAAACCTGTCCTCTCAGCCTCCTCTCAGTCTCTTCTGTCCCAACGTTGTCATGTCATGTTTTATCTTCCTGTCACCGTCGACCACATCCCCCCCCCGCCTCCCCTCCTCAATTCTACCACATCCTTTATCACAGCCTGAGAACAGCATACATCTAACTCAACTCCGCTCTGTGTCTTCCTCGTACAGATCGTATCGGCGGTGCAGTACTGCCACCAGAAGCACATCGTTCACAGAGACCTCAAGGTGAGTTCAGAGAAGCCGCACACACACACACACACACACACACACACACACACACACACACACACACACACACCTGGTTTGTAGTCAGTACAGTAGCCCGAACTACTTCTTGTACTTCACAGCGTGCAGTAGATCAGAGAGACTGAGCGAGGTATGTGGCTATGATCACAGAGACATCAGTGTTTTCTGGTATTCAAAGCTTCGAGGAAATAAAGGCAATTAACGCAAGATGCAAACAACTAAACAGGCAAACATAGAAACAACAGATCTGCTCATTATTTTCACTTTAAAGTCTTAATCCTGGAGTTTGGACTGCTGAGTTTTGCATAAAGTTTTTGGAAAATGTATGTTTGTGTAAAAAAGCAAACTTCAGATGTGGTCATTAAAAAGTTCTGTGAGAGGAAACAAAACATTTTCTATTGTGAGTTGAACTTAAAGGAGGGCGGAAGATGCTCTCTCTGGATTTAAATGGATAGATAGATACTTTATTGATCCTTCACAGGAAATAGCTTGTTTTACAGCAGCTACAGTCACACTTAAGGTAGACACACATAACATCACACACAAACACATCTCTGATTATCCAATGGAGAAAATCTAAGAACGTATTACTAGAAATACCCAAAAGTTGTAATAATAAAGCAATTTTAAGTAAAAAGAATTATCTAAAAATATCTTTATACATGATGTTGGATGTTAAACATGTTCAAAGCTCCAAAACTTGAGTGAACAGAAGTACAAAAGTCAGAGCTTCAACCTTTTAACTTTTCTGCAAAGCTGATGTCAGCTGACCAATCAGAACAGAGTGGGCTCATCATGAGGTGAGCCTTACTGGGGATTTCCACGGGGTTCATCAGCGGCGTGTAGCGGCTGCGCTACGGTTTAGCTCCGTCCCCTGCCCGGTGTCAACTCTCACCAGGAGTGTTACAGCAGCAGAGCTCCAGGAGAGAAATCTGCCTTTTAAAATGAAGTTGCACTGTTAATACAGTAATTACGGCAGCCCAATCAAATCCCAACGAGAGCCTTTAGTCTACCGTAATTACTGTAGTAGCAGCACAGCTAAACGCCCGATTCTGTTAACTTGCTCAATTTTAGTTGATTTGGTCATTTTCTTAGATGTTTGTGCTGATGTCATGTGTCAGTAGCTACGTAGCTAGAGGGAGTCTGTATCTGTCTGTTTTATTCCTGTTTGTTGCTGAAATACGATCGGGAGGCTGCACGGGTTGTTTTATTTTGAAGAACAGAAGTTTTATTATGCCAATTCTGTGTCTGAGTTCCTGTCTGGTGCAATCTGCTCTGTTGAGCTTGTTGCCAGTTAGAAACGGCTCTGTAAAAAATAGAAATACTGCGGATTGATAGCGCTGTGGTGCTGAGACGCTGCTGAGACGCTCCTGGTGGAAACACTCTCATTGATTATAGTGGTACCTATCAGCTCCGGTGACGGTGACCGCGTCGCAGCTGTAATGTGCCGCTGACGGACCCGGTGGAACTTGGTCTTTAAAGACACAGGAGCTAAAACGGCCTGTTTTTAGAGAGAGGCTGAACTGAGGAGCAAAATAAAGAACCAGTGTAAGATTAATAAGGAGCCATTTAAGCTAATTTTAATGAACAAAAAAAAGAAAATCTGCTCGTTTCAGCTTCTCAAATGTGAATATTAAGAGTTTAAATAATTTCAAAGCGTCTTCACCTTTTTGAGGCTCATTACGTCTGACTCACAGCGGATAGAAAGGTCATAGTATCGACAACTGACGTCAGTGTTACGTGTTCTTATGACTCTCATCCTAACTCCCATTTTACCATTGACGGCTCTAACACAGCACGTCTAATTACTAATACTACTAATGATGATGATGATGATGATGATAATAGCACCTTTCAAAGTGCTTCACATTAAAAGACCTAAAAGGAGCATAAAACATTAATGTAACATAAGATGGAAAATTAAAATAGTAATAATAGTAAAATAGTATAAAGAGTAGCTAAAGCATAGAGTAAGTAGAATATATAAAATCAAGTCAAAGAAGTGCACCAGTGTGAAGATAACGTATAAAAGCTAATTAATTAAAGGCTAAATGACTAAATCCACACTGCTCTTTTTCTTGCTCTTTCGTAGCAGCACATACTCCTTTTCGGTGGGGAGGGGGGGGGGGGTCTACGGACGCACGAGTAGGCGGCCCTCTAAACCGCTCACATGTTCTCCACCACATCACCCCGTCGTAGTGTAAATGGACCCTCCTCCACTTTTTTTTTTTTTACAGCTGTGACGCTCTTCGCTTCTCTGTGTATAAATATTGATGCTTCTGTATTTTTATCTTGGCGTCAGTGGGAGTAGCACACACACACACACACACACACACACACACACACACACGCAGTACAGCTGCATGTCTAAACTGTTTCCTCTGTAGAGCTTCATGAATGATCCATGAGGAGGGAGATGTGAGAGGAGCAGAGAGCTGTATCTTCTGCCTGCTCGTCATATTCACTGTACATACACGTGCTTGTGTGTGTGTGTGTGTGTGTGTGTGGCCATATGTCATAGGTGTGATTGTGTGTTTGTGCAGCAGAAGGAGAAGTACAACCAGGAACACGATGGTTAAATTTTTAAACAACCGCTCTCCCTCAGGCTCGTCTGCCACTTTTGTTGCTCTTTTTGTGACTCCAGAGGTTTCAGCTCACCGTGTCGCCCGCTGACATTAAAATCAAACGCTGTCTGTCGATGATGACGGTCGGGCCAACGTTACCTCACACGCAGGGCCTAAAAGCCTCTCAGGATGTCGGTTCAATCGTTCGGGGGCTCGATGGAAGTTTCCCTCTGTGCGCGCTCTCTCTCTCTCTCTGCCTCGGCTTCCTAATTAGCCTTTTTCGCCCACAGCTGCATGTGAGCAACGAGCAGATGTTGGGAAGTTGAAAGCCCTCGCCTACGTTTGAACGGGGCCGTGTTTACAGTTTCATTATATCCGATAATATCACACAGATTTTTGGGAAGTTGGAAACAGACATTTTTCAATAAGAGATTATGAATTGTACTTTAAATTAAGATTAAACTTGAATCTATGGAGGACATTTAGGATTACAGAGAGATAATTAGGAACGTCATACAGATACATAGAATAAAAGGTCACACTGATATAGTACAGATACACACATTTACATTATAATACTACTTCCCAGTTCTAATCCTGTCCTTGTGTTAATTGTTTAGTTATCTCATCTTTTATGCCAAAGTATTTTTACATCAGAATTCCCCTTTCTTTTTACTGTTCTGGTAAAATGGTTTCAAATGTGTGACTCATTCTGCGCTCAGGGGCTTTTACAAAAACTCACCCAATAAAAACCGCTTGTAGTTAACAGAGCAATATGGTTAGAGATGAGGAGAGATAAAAACAATGGAGCTGAGGTCTAATTCATTCATCCTCCTCCTTCTCTTCCTCTCCTTGTCCTCTCCTTCTCTTCCCCTCCTCCTCCTTCTCTTCCTCTCCTCCTCCTTCTCTTCCCCTCCTCCTCCTTCTCTTCCCCTCCTTCTCTTCTTCCTCCTCATCCTCCTTCTCTTCCTCCTCCTCTTCCTCTTCCTCTCCTTCTCCTCCTCTTCCTCATCTTCTTCCTCCTCCTGATCAAACAACAAGTAAAGGTGGTGTGTGTGCAGAAGCCAAAAGTCGTCTGCAGCTTTGTGTTACACTAAACTAAGCCAAGCCCACTTTTTTAAAGCAGTCCAATCACTTCTGAGGATTTGATTTAATTCCCTTTATATTACTAAGTTTCACTGTGACTTCAATATTCATCATCAATAATTCTTCAGTCACATTTACTCCCTACATTTCAGTTTTAAACCCAACAACTCACACAACCTCTAAGAATGAGTGGACAGCACATTTCCTGGATAAAAGCAGTAACCTTTTAACCTTCATCTCTCCTTCTGTCCGCAGGCAGAGAACTTGCTCCTCGACGCAGACATGAATATCAAGATCGCCGATTTCGGCTTCAGTAACGAGTTCACTATGGGCAACAAGCTGGACACGTTCTGTGGCTCCCCGCCGTACGCCGCGCCGGAGCTTTTCCAGGGGAAGAAGTACGACGGGCCGGAGGTGGACGTCTGGAGTCTGGGAGTCATCCTCTACACGCTGGTCAGCGGCTCGCTGCCCTTCGACGGACAAAACCTCAAGGTGGGGTCATGTGGATGTGATGATGTCACCATGCTGCAGTTCATATTTACAGCGTATCATCATTTAAGATATCCTTTTTTTTTAGTTGTGATGATTTGTCATTTTTACGTAGTGATTTGTCGGGCGGATGTGGCTCAGCAGGTAGAGCGGGTCGTCCACTGATCAGAAGGCCGGTGGTTCGATTCCTGCCTCCATGTAGATGTGTCTTTAGGCAAGACCCCAAATTTCCCCCAATGTGTGTGTGATTTGGAGAATGCGACATTTAGTGGTCAAAAGACTAGAAAAGCGCTATATACGTACAGTCCATTAACCATTTGACACCAAATCATGATAGAAACCAAAATGTCAGCTCCAACTTTTGAACTAATCGGCCATTCAAGTTTGTGTTTTCATTAGTCTTTAAAAAAATGCATGAGATTCATAATGAATGCTTTAATAATGTTACAATCACAAGCTTCAAAACCCTTCATTTTATATATTATTTTATTATATATATATATTTTCCCCCCATGTGTATGTACACTAATGCTGGGCGCTGGCCAGCTGTGTATTATATGTATATAGAGTATGTGTAATGTACTTCTATAAGTGTGAATAACTGTTTCTGGTGTTGGATGTGGCACCTTATGTGTGGTTTTACATAGTAATACCAGAATTTCCTGGAGTAAAAAGCTCCTTCACTTCTTATATTATTCTTATAATTATATGAAATATTTAAAGCGTCAAGGAGAATGAGCAGAGTTGATAGTTCACACAGCACAGGCCACATATTTCAGTGAGCTGGCTGGTTTAGAGCGTCATCTACAAGCTTAAATCACCAGATGAGCTGTGGCCCCGATCTGTTATGTCTGATTCAGCTCAGCGTGTAATTGATCGATCCCATCGTACGTGGGCTCTGCGGTAATTAATCACAGCAGCAAGGCGCAAAGGAGAGAGAGAGAGAGAGAGAGAGGAGGCGGGGGGAAAGGAGAGTCTTCTGAGTTTCTACAGGAGGAAAAGGTCATAACAGGGATGTGAGAGGAATAACTGGTTGAAGTTAAACAGTTTTATCCGACAGTCTGCGTCAAATTGTTAAATATTGAGCATGTGACCAGTTTCATGAGAATAACCCTGAACACACATTACAGCAGGATGGTTAAATGTGTTACGGTTTGAATTGGGTCATAAAATGTCATAAAACTTGATTTGAAAATGATATGTTTATGTTAAAGCCATGTTGAGCTGTTTCTGTCAGTTTTCAGTAGGTCCTGACCCATACTGGCCAATACCGATAACAGGGAACAAAAGAAATCCAATATCAATATATCATGGATAATCTTGTATACACAGAGTTTGTACATAAACACCTATTTTTCTCCAAATGTGTTTACACTTAGATATGTAATGGAGTTATGATATTTTACAGGTTAAGAATAACTCGTCAGTGCTCTGAAACAGTAAACATCACTGGGAGTTTAATATGTATATATTACACTTGAATTAGGAAATAGATTCAGATTTTTTTCTTACAATAAAATATTAACCTTGTATAAAACAAGGAGAGATGCATTGCACCGGGTTTTAGCATGTTGCTATTTTCTGCCTGTAGTCGCTGTGCAGGAAGATGGAGAATACAATCAATCCAAATCAATAACAGAATTCATCCACATCACCCATCACACACACACACACACACACACACACACAGAGAGATATACATAAAATGCAGCTTATATATCTGCACATATGGGAGGATATAAACCCCTATACCGATATACCTGTGATCGGTTGATAGTTACATATCACTCAGGCTCTGGTTCTTATGTATTTTTGTCAATTGTCGACATTCTCCAGATTCTCATTGTGCTGAAATAAAAGCATCAACAATGTTTTGAAGCCTATAATCTGCATCAGCCACCTCTCCTCTCTTCCACCAGTCACTTTACATCCATGTGTCTTATTTTCCTCTCTGTTAGCATGTAGCGTGTTTCGGCATGTTGCTAACTTCCTGTTAACTTCCTGCTTCCTCTGTTCTCTGCAGGAGCTGCGTGAGCGGGTGCTCCGAGGGAAGTACCGCATCCCTTTCTACATGTCCACAGACTGCGAGAACCTCCTCAAACGCTTCCTGGTGCTCAACCCGGCGAAGCGGGGTACTCTCGAGGTGAGGGAGGACGCAGAAAATGTAACTATACCTCTTAGTACTTAACACCCCCCCTCCACCTACTCCCCCCTTCCTCAGCACATCTGCACCATCGGAGAATGCCATCTATCCTCCACCTCTCCGACAAGCCCCCCCTTCTTTCTACTGGTCCCTGCATCCTTCCAACCCCCCCCCCCCCCCACCACCCTCCCTGCATCATCCTCTCTGCCGCCCACGGTGTCCTGTTTTCTGTGAGCGCCCGGCCCACACTCTCCTCTTCTTCTCTGATGTTGTAACCATGAATAATGCATCATCATTCTTGTGTTTGTACCAAAAATTGTCTTTCTTGTTCGCCTCCGTCTTTAAACACGGGTCGAGGGTACCCAAATGTTTTTGGAGCAGCACAAAAAAAAAAACAACTTGGTTGAGTCAATTCGGAGAAAAAGTAAAGTTTAAAAGAGGGGGGGGGGGGTGTATTATGCACATTTCTAGCTTAAAAACACTCCTTATTTATCTTAAAGTGGCTCCTCAGTTCAGCCTCTGTCTGAAACAAGCCGTTTTAGCTCCTGTCTCTTTAAGACAAGGAGCTACTCTGCTCTGATTCACTTTAATTAAAATCAGATACAAAAAAAAATCAGCTGCTCAGGATCCATTTCAACAACTGCACTTCAACTTTGTTTATTGTCATTCCACCTCAATATAAACAAAACATATAAAGGAATGAAATTGCGTTAGTCGGGATCCTTGTCCATAAGTAAAATAAAACACTTAATTTAAAAAACAAATCCTAAACTAAGACATAAAAGCAGGAGGGATGTGATTTTCTTAAATGAAAGCAGAGTTTTGGGAGGATGCATAAACGAATAAACATTATTTAAAAAAGCTTTTATCAACTTGAATTGTTGGCACATTCCTGGTGTTGCGTTACTAAAGTAGTAGTAGTTTAAGCTTTGCAATTTAGACCCGTGGTCCGCATGTATCTGACCCAGCAATTCATGTCTTTTGTCTCATATCCAAAAATGGTGAGGTATTTGAAATCACTTTTAAAAATCACTATCAAAATAGTTGCTGATAAATTTCCATAGCGATGGACTAATTGATTTATCGTTGCAGCTGTAGAAAACTAACCAAAGCTGTTAAATAACTACAATATATCCGTCTGAAATCTAGTTCAACAGAAGTACTAAATATTATTAAATTAAAATAATGACAGTAATTGTACTTCATGTTTCTATTGGAGTATTTTAATGTAAGCGATGCCTCATGTTTCAGAAGCTGAATATAAGTTACAGCAAATCATAAACTATAAGCAGCTGGAACCATCAAGCTTTAAAACTATGACTATTAAACTATTGATTTATTGTTGCAGCTGTAGAAAACTAACCAGAGTCATTAAATATCTGTAGAGGAGTTAAACGTACAATATGAAACATAGTTGAATATAAGTATTAAATATCATTAAATGGTAATTGTAGTAAAACGTGTTTCCATTGGCAACGAAAACATTCATCAAGTCCAAACAGCCACGAGACACAAAGCGAGTCCAACATGTCAGAAAAGTCATCAGCCAGCCGCCACAAAGTCTGCTAAAGGTCAACGTGTGACAGATGTGAGTTTAAACATGTTGAACTGCACTTTAATTTTCCACAATTTATAATCAGCACGCTGGAAACATTTTGACGTTTTGTGTCTGAGACGATGAATAATCAAAGTGTTTGATCTGAGAGAGACGGAAAAAAGGTTCCAGAGACTTCTTCCACACATCATCACATCACGTCAGGAAAACGCTCCTAAATCATCTCAGTCGAGCTTCTCTAACTGATACCAAACACGACATCACCAACGTATCAAGTGGAATTTCTATCAAAGCTTATTTTGGGGCTCGTCTGATCTGAAATGTGATCAACGAGGTTCAGGTTTCACTCTTTAACGTTCCTGTCGTCCTCCCGGGTCAAATTGACCCCGTCTCTTTTGACTGTTCCTCCCTCTTTCTTTGCTCCCTCCTCCTTCCATACTTCTTTCCTCACTTCCTTACTTCCTTCTTTCCTTCCTCCCTCCCTTCTTCCTCGACTTCCTTCCTTTCTCTTTTCCTCCCTCCTTCCTTCCTTCCTTCCTCATTCCTTCCTTCCTTCTTTCCTCTCTCCCTTCCTTCCTCTCTCCCTCCCTTCCTTCCTCTACTTCCCTCCTTACTCCTTTCCTTCCTTCCTTCCTTCCTTTCTCCCTCATTCCTTCCTTCCTCATGTCCTTCCTTCATTCTTTCCTTCTTTCCTTCCTCCTTTCCTTCTTTCCTTCCTTCCTTCCTTACTTCCTTCCTTCCTTGACCTGAGGACAACAGGAGGGTTAAACCAGTGTTTATTGTGTCTCGTTGAGTTTGAACTGAAGTGAATTAAAAAGTAAATGTTAGTTTTTCTCGACTCTTTTAACGGTCACGTGTCCTCGGCCTCGGCTGCCACATGACGACCGCCCCGCATCCGGATTATGAGCATGAGCTGCTGTTACATCACAGCGTTAATCATTAGGGTTTTAATCACCAACCAAATTAATTAGCAGAGAGCGATTGATCGGCAGCAAATTAGAAACAAAGGTGTGAACAGATGACGTGCATCAGTGTGAAAGGGCAGAGGAGTTATCTCACCACTCACATCAATGTTTTCCTTTATATAAATAGTTTACATAAATAGGGAATAATTTAAAGATTGTCAGCTGTAAAATATCTTAAATATCTTGCTTAAATTGATAATAAAAAACAAATTTAAGGGATCTAATTGATAAAGCTTACGTATATAATGTATTAATGTTAAAAAAAAAAAAAAAGTAATTCCTGCAAAAATACAATTTTTTTTCAACTCGAAAATACCAATATCAATATCACTATCAGCCTCAAAGCTCCAGCAGCAGTTTGAGGAGGTTTACATATTCGAGGGGGGTCTGACTCACTTCTGTTACTTTTTATTTTTTGCAGCAAATCATGAAGGATCGATGGATCAACGCGGGTTTCGAAGAAGACGAGCTCAAGCCTTACAGCGAACCAGAGCTGGACATCACGGATCAGAAGAGAATAGGTACAAAAAAAAAAATTATAATAAAATATCTGCTGATGTTTATGAAACCGGTTTATGTCCTCAAAGGGAAAGTTTACTTAAGATCTCAGCGAGCGTTATGACCGTCGGGCCGGTTGTATAATAAAAAAAAAAAAAAGAAAAAAAAAGTGCACAAGCATCATAAAACAAAAAGAAAGAAAAATCAGCATTGTGTTTCGGGGGAGAAGAAGACGTGTGATATGGTGTTTAAACGTTAAGTGGGGGTGGGGGTTGGGGAGGGGTGATGATGGTGCTGTTACAGCTCGGCATATCACGGAGGCGGTCTCATTATTATTTTCAGCGGCTTTTAAAAGAAAAGATGAAACGTGATGATGAATAAATAAACACGAGCGCCGCTGTTTGCATGCAAAGAGAGAAAGAAGCCTCCCCGTCGTGTCCTGGATGAAAGGGGGGGAGGAGTGAGGGAGAGAGATACAGGGGAGGGAGGGGAGGAGGGGAGGGGGGGGATCTCTTACATAACAGCAGCTGGGGTTGGCTGTCTGTACACATGTGTCACCCAGTCAGTGCACGAGGAAAAGAGAAAGAAAGCCGGGGTTTATCTGGCAGAGGAATCCCGAAATCCTAAATAATGAATTCAACTGATAAAACACTTCCCCCCTCCCTCACCCCCCCCCCCCTCAGAATGGAAAACAATGTGTTTATGCAGAATCAGCAAAAACATGCACACTGTTCCTCTCACTACCGGTCAATTAATCAATAAGTAAATCAACATGAATTTAATTGGAAAGCATTTTGATAATCCATTAATGGAGAGCTTCACACAGCAGAGTATTCTCATTACAGCCTGTCATGATTTACACTTGCTTGTTTTAAAGAGAATCTAATCCTTTATTAGTCCCATGATGGAGACATAGCGTTACACAGCGTTACAGCAGCAATAAACAGGAAGAGCATCACTAAAAAAAATATATATAGAACAATAAATAATAAAGAAGATAATCCTTTATTAGTCCCAGGATGGAGATAGTTTCATTATTACAGCAGCAAAGTGGAGAGTAAAATAGAAAGGACTTCAATAAAAAATAAGAATAAAAGATAATAAATAATAAGCAAATCAATGTTACAGTCATTTAGAAACAAGACTGGGTCAACGTAAGATATTAAATTACTGGATATATTAAAAGTTTATTTGCAGGTTTCTGTAGAGTCAGTCAGTCAGTCGCCAATTTAATCCATTTATTCAGTTCATTGTTTCAAAATAAAATAGCATAGCATTCTCTAGTTGCTGCTTTAAAATAGGGTTTTTTTTTTAAGGGTTTCTTGTCTTCTGTGATGGGAAATTGAACATCTGCAACTAATTTTTTTAATTGATTATCATTGATTAATCAGTTAATAACTTGTTTAGTTTAAAGAATTAAAAAGTCACAGTTCCTTAGAGGTCAGTGATGTCTTTAGTTTGCCTGTTTTCGTCTAAATAACAGTTTCATATAAAGAAC